>NC_056725.1:963274732-963457232 GCF_019279795.1 Protopterus annectens
CTCAGTGTAAATGTTCATTTGAAATATAACTCAGAAGATGATCTGTTTGTAAATGCTGTGTTGAAAACTTGTTGCTGGCTCTTGGACTGGGTCATGGCTGAAAATGGTCTTTAGGCTATTTCACTTAGTTAAAAATTATTTAAATGAATAAAGACATACTTAATAAATAAATAAATAAAGTGCCAGCATATTCAGAAATCTTTTTTTTTCTAAGGTGTTTCGGTGGTTCAGGAAAATGTAGAAGTCAAGGCAGTTGCAGAGGAGCATCAGAAATCTGTAAGGGGTCAGTCTGCACCAGATGAAGGTGTAGATGTTTTGGTTGCAGAGCTTCCTTTTGCTGATGTGGAAGATGGAACTGAGCTTGGCAGTAAGTACAACCACTTAACCTCTTATTACAGAAAGGGTGAGTGTAATGAATGCCACTCACCTACGTGTTTTCTAGCAATTTGATTTGCTAACAGATTTTTATTAATTTGGCTCAGCATTCCTGAGCACAGTCATGTCAGTGTTTGCTTTACTTGTAATTGCCGTTTTGGTGATAATGTACGATAAGTAGCATCTGTGTACTGATATTTGATAAAATCAAAGGGATCAAATTGTTATTTAGAGCTTAGCTGAGGAGAGGCAGGCAAAGGTACCAGGGAGCTCATTGCAAGTACAACACTGAAGCCATAAATCATAATCTGTTCTTTGCTGACAGTGGGGAGAGGAAATTTATGAAACATTGGTACTATAAATGTTTGCAGTTTTCACTTGAAATAATGATACTTCTCCCATAGCATGCTGAATACTAACACTCTTCTGAACTACAGACTCGCACTGCACTCACATCCACATGCTTTATAATCAAGAGTAACTTGTATGACTTGTTTGTACTCTTGGTTCATCAGTGTAGAATGAGCCTGTCACTCAGAGCACCTATCAATTTATTTTTTTCATATGTTATGATGTTATGTTTTTTTAGCAGTCTCACCCGTTGACAAATAGGCAACAGGTAATAGGGAGATGCAGTCCCTGATGACATGGATTGTTGTCATACATCCAGGAAGCCATCAAAACTTAGAGAAAGAGGCCATACTTCATGTGGCTTTCTGCTGCAGTGTAGCCAAAACATTGCAGACACTTCTTTGCCTAATACCTAAACATCAGCAGCTTCAGATGATTTAAATAAGTGCGGGCAAACACAGTGGGCAATGCACTTCCAGTCCAAACTGTACTATAGTAATAAAGTGAATTGCACATATTGTGTAGATGGCAAATGCAATGCAAGACAATAGCTACCCAGTACTCCAGACACATTGGATAGACATATGACACTAATCCATCCCAGAAGGTAAAGACAAAACATTTTGGTCTTGGATAGTTGTACCTTTCATATGAAAAAAAAATGCAGAACATTTGCCAGTATTGGCCATGTGAGAACAAGAGGTACAAAGTGTGCACTGACTGAACATCTACATTACTGAGTGCATTAGGAGTGGAGATTGTATAGAGTGCCACCTACCATAAATGTCCTAAATGCAGCCAAGGCACCTACACTTGTGGCTGTGCAACAGATGAGTGGAAAAAAAAACTGTAAGCCTGTTTCCTACCTTTCCTGTAACTAGTGTTCCAGATACAGATTTGCTATATCCAGGACTGTATGTAAGCTTTTGAGGCCCCCAAGCCTTTCTGTGTTGGAGGGAAGCCGTCTAGCATATCAGTGGGAGTGGTAAGCACTAGGTAACCTGTCTACCACATAAGGAGTGGTTCTGGCCCAGAAATTGTAGTTAATGGCCGTTTGGGCAATCTTCCATCTCTCTCAACTTTCTGATTTGAAAGCCTGCATTTGCACTTGTTTCTGTCCTGTAACTTGTCTAGTACAGATACAGATTCTTAGTTTTAGCACTTAAATTTGCTTGTTCATGCTCAGCACTTGTTCAGAACTTGTAAGCACTAAATAAGCTACTAATTACTATAGCACTCAATCTTCCTCATTACCTAGAGGAAAACAGTTTTTGTACTTACTTTTCTCACTGGCGTTGAGAAAAACAGCTCTTGTACTCACTTTCCTCACTTACCTAGAGAAAAACAGTTTTTGTACTTACTTTTCTCACTGGCGTTGAGAAAAACAGCTCTTGTACTCACTTTCCTCATTTATCTAGAGGAAAATAGTTTTTTATTCAGGCATGTCCAAGGGTCAGCTCCCAGTGTTCTCTCCTGTCTATCTGATGAATCTGGGCATCTTGAGGCAATGTAGAAATTGCCTCATGTACACAGATAACCCCCTCCTCCTACCACCCAACACTACAACCTGTGAGAGATGCACTTATCTAGCCAAACTGGAGGTAAAGCTCTCTCCAACCAAGACTGAACCTGACAGTCATGAGGAGAAGGTAAACATTTGCACCACACCACACTCATCACATCGTCTCACTAAATCTACACCACCAAAATCCACACACAGTAACACAAAAACATTCGTGGAGGCTCTCAATAATAATCTGTCTAAGCAACAGAGACCTCCAAAGCAGAAACGCAAGCAACCTCCATCCCCCAGCACAACCCAAATGACACATAGCCCACAGACTCAGTGTGCCACTCAACCACAGCCAATAAGGCAAAACAATGTACCCAACACACTAGTCATTGGTGACTCTATAGTCAGGCACACTGATGTCCCACTCACCAGGATAAACAAGGAGAAGGTTACTGTCAGCTGCCTGTTAGGTGCCAGGATCCGCCACATAACCCACGCACTCAGGTCACTCCACAACAAGTACAAATATGACTCTGAAAGACTTACTGAAATTGGTACACCTTGTTTGCTGTAACATAGACTAGATCTAGGCCTGCTAAATCTAGCTTTGTTTGTATGCTTGTTGTTTGTTTGCTTGTTATTTCCCTGAAATGCTAATTCCACCTAAAACGCGGCTTTTCAGCGCTTCTGTGAATCCCTAGTGATATCTGCATTGCTTACTGTACTTATTTCCTTGTTTCACTTGAAAGAAAGTTACTGTTTGTCGTTTTTGCATTTAAGTTACCTGTAACACATTGCATTTAAGTTACCTGGCACTCGCTCACTAAAGCCATTATGTAAGTCAGCACTAAAAAATTAAAAGCACTACACCCTCACAAACTCCCCTTGAGTACCTTGTTCCCCACTGGCCCTTTTTTTTCAATTATAAAGGAATTCCCAATACTATTCTAGCATGTCCAAAGGTCAGTTGTCAATCTCCTCTCCGGTCCAGCTGGTGAATCTGGGAATCTTGAGGCAATGTTACAACTGCCTCATGTACACAGACAACCCTCTCCTCCTCCTAACAAATTCCAACACATGTGAGAGATGCAACCATATAGCCGTACTGGAGGCTAAGCTCTCTCAACTCAGTACTGGCGTAAGCAGTCAGGAGGAGAAGGAAACCACACTCACTACAATTCCAGTCTCACATAGACCTACCACGACAGCAAACCAAACACATAAACACACAAAAACATACTCTGAGGCTCTAAATAAAAATCTTCCTAAGCAGCAGAGACCTCCAAAGCAGACAGCCAAGCAACCGCTACCCCAAAACAAAACACGTGCAACACCTAGCTCACAAAGCCAGCGTGCCGAACAGTCACAGCCCTTAAGGCTAAACAACACACCTGATACACTTGTAATAGGTGACTCTATCGTCAGGCACACTGACGTCCCGCTCACCAGGCTGAACAAGGAGAAGGTCACGGTGAGCTGCCTGTCGGGCGCTAGGATCCGCCACATAACACAAGCACTCAGGTCACTCCAAGGCAAGTACAAATATGACTCAGTCATTGTCCATGCTGGTGTGAATGACCTGAGACATACCTCCCTGGACTACATGAAAAGAGACATAGAGGAGCTCTCTGAGCATGTAGCCCAGTCCGGTATGACCCTGACCTTGAGTAGCATCTTACCCTCACCAAGAATGATGCCACAATATGAAGACAAGATGATCAATTTCAACAATTGGCTTAAGTATTGGTGTCATTCAAAGGGGATCCAATGCCTGTCAGCCTGGGATGACATGCTCGACAAGCCACGATGCTTCGCTAGGGACGGCTTGCACCTGTCACCCCTGGGCTTTCGGATATTGGCAAAGGCTCTTGCTACCCCCATAGTGCCTTTTTTAGGCAAGGCTCAAAAGACAAACCCACCTCCATAGGTATAACAAGGGATAAGAAACTAAGAGTAATGCTACTCAACGTCAGAAGTCTAAACCTCAAGATGCACGCACTCGAAACTCTCCTTAGCATGGAGAACATCAATATCTGTGCAGTAACAGAAACCTGGTTCAAGGCTTTTGAGAGCACTCCAGCACTACCAGGTTATACCTCATATATGCTTTTCGGCCCCAAAACTTGGACCGAACCACAAAAGGAGGGGGAGTATCAATATTCGTCAAAGATACCCACACCTCCAGGCTGGTGGCACAACACGAAGCACCAGAGACTATCCATGTGCAACTAACAGTGGGTAAAACTGCCTTCCAGTTTATAGCCTGCTACAGACCACCCTCCCAAACCCAGGAAACCCACTCGGCCTTCCTGAGAACACTGGAAAATATGAAGGTCTCTCCAAACACCATTATATTGGGCGACTTCAACTACCCAAACATAGACTGGGAGCATTACTCTAGCTCCAACACCCTAGCCCAAAGGTTCCTAGAATTTATAAACTCAAATGCTATGGAACTACTTGTTACCACTCCCAGAAGAGGGGAAAACATACTGGACCTGATCATCAGCAACATGGGGACTCTATTATCTAGACCAGAAGTGTATCCCTCACTGGTAAGATCAGACCATAAACTAATCTCACTGGATACTCACATCCCGACTCCACCCCCTGCCATGAAAACCACAGTGAAAAACTTCTCTAAAGCAAATTTCACACTCCTCAAAACCGAGGTGGAATCCTTCAAAGCCCCCGGGCCTGTGGAAAATACGGCCCAGACTGCAGAATCCTTTATAAACGCATTCTATGAACACCTTCAGGAATGCATGGATCATGCAATCCCAAATAAAACCAAGACCCAATCCTCCAAATGCACCCCAGCCATAAACAAACTATACAATAGAAGGAGGAAGCTACTACATGATAGAGCAAAATCCCAAAAAGGGAAGGCATCTCTGATCAGTATTAGCAAAAAACTACGGGCACTCATAAAATTGTCTAAGGCCAGCTTCGAGAGAAAAATTGTAGACACTAAGGATAATCACAAGGCTTTCTTTAGTTATGTTAGGAACCTAGGTGGGAATTCCCAGATATGCTCAGAATTAGTCCAAAATGACAAAAATACACCGAACACACAGACATTGCCAACATCCTAGCTGACAGGTTCAGCGCAAACATCTCCCCCCTCCCCACCAAAAGGGCAAATATCTATCCCAGCAGAGTGCTGCCCCCCTGACATCTCAGATACTCAGGTAAGAACTGCCCTCTCCAAAGCAAAAAACACAGCATCAATGGGACCAGACGGTGTCCTGGGCTGTGTCCTACATGAACTCCAAGAAGAGCTAAACCCAACATAAAACTACTGTTCAATCTCAGCCTTACTACAGGATATGTACCCAAAGAGTGGCGTACAGCAACAGTGGTCCCTCTCCACAAAGGTGGTGCCTCAACGGATCCTGGAAACTATGGCCCCATAAGCCTGACTAGCTTGGTCTGCAAAGCTATAGAAAGGATCATCATAGACCTCATAAATAAAGATAATGGGGACCTTACAGACACTGGATCCTACCCAGTTCAGCTTTGTTAAGGACAGATCCTGCCTCTTAAACCTGGTTGATTTCTTTGAAACTGTCACCAAGGCCATTGACGAGGGGAAGGTGGTCCACACAGCCTACCTGGACCTCGCAAAAGCCTTCGATACAATACCCCACTCGGGCATTATAGATAAGCTCACCAGCTTAAATATAAACCCCTATGTCACTAGATGGGTTGCAAACTGGCTCAAGGACAGAACCCACATGGTTAGAATTGCTGGAGCCATGTCAGACTCCAAACCAGTTACAAGTGGCGTCCCACAAGGCTCAGTCCTGGGACCTCTCTTGTTCGGTATATATTTCTCGAAGGTACAGGCCAACATGGAAGGACTGTGGCTGACCAAGTTCGCAGATGACTGCAAACTGGGTGCCATAATTGACTCTCCAGCCGACACAAAGCATCCTCCAAAAGGGCCTCTTAGAAACAGACAACTGGTGCCAGAGCCATGGCCTCAAGCTAAATGCCAAAAAGTGTATAGTCATCCCCTCTGGCAAAAACAAAGTGCCCACAAATTACCACATAGGTGGTAATCCATTAAGTACAGAAGAAGTAATTAGGGACCTGGGGACCCAAGTTGATAGCAATCTCTCATTTGACAACCACGTGGCCAAAGTGGTTAGAAAAACATTTTATATAGCCCAACTAATCATGAAGGGATTCACATCTAGATCAGGGGAGGTCATCGTGCCTCTTTACTTATCCCTCATCAGGCCCATATTTGAGTACAATGCCCCTTTTGGGATGTACCTTACCAGACACCTGCAGCAACTGGAAAGACCCCAAAAGTACCTCACCAAGAGGATCAAAGGGCTCAAACAGATGCCATACGCTGCCCGGTTAAAGAAACTCCAGCTCTACTCAGTGGCATACCACCTGCTCAGAGGCGATCTGTGCCTGACGTATAAAGCCATGCCCAACCCGGAATTAATGGACATGCTGCACATCAGGAAATCCAAATCCCATCGTGCTACGCGCTCGAGAGACTTGAACCTCAGCACTGAAATAAATGGGACATGCTGGAGGGACAGATTCATAACCCAGAGGCTCCCTTCACTCTGGAATAAAATCCCAGTCCAGGTTAGGCAGAGTCCCTCATTGACTCTCTTCAAGAGGAATCTTGATGAGTGGATGGGAGATCGTAGGTTTACCCTGGGTATCACTTCTCTGTCACTGTTAGACAGAGGCACAGTATACTAACTTCGAAAAAGGGCATAGCAAAATTAATTTAAAATGGGTGGTGAAAGGCAGACACACTCTGGCTAGGCTTATAAATGCCCTAGGTCAGATAGCCTAGTATGAACCTATGAACCTGTGAACCTAAGAGCTCTCCGATCTTGTAGCTCAAGCAGGTATGACCCTAGCCCTGAGTAGCATTCTGCCATCGCCCAGAATGATCAACCACCAAAAAATGAAAAACTCAGATGAAAACGAAAAAAAACGGCTCAGGAACAATGACAGCATCCACGTACAAATGTTTAATAAAAACAGTGTCTTTAAAACCAATACTGTGGTAGATATAATCCAAATGAACCAAGAAACAAATATCTGCAAGTACAAATGTTAAGTGCTTTTCGTCTGTTTGCGTAAACAGACTTCTTCAGACAAATGCACTACATGAAACAAAACATTTAACTACAAAGTATATGGTCACATGACAAATATAGCCCAATTAACCCTTTATGTTCAAAACAATGTTCGCTGCCTTCAACTCTGTGAAAGCGGCAATGTGCAAAAAGCAGAATTAACAAACCTAACAAGCAAGGAAAATTACGTTTAACCACAGTCATGTGTTATATTGTGGTTAAGCTTCACTTCTGAAAAACAAAAAATTTTACATATATATGTGTGTATATGTATACCGATTACTCTAACACAGTCTGTTATAACAACATGCAATAATATGTAAAGAAACTTACAAATGTTAATGTTAAAGTGTCGTCAGCACTTATATGTGAATGTATAAAATAAAGTGCCGACAAAGCTCCATTTACGTCCCAAGTTTTATGATAATCTTAATTTACTAAAGGTAAGCTCAATCCTCTATCGCTGTCGCGCTACATCCCCTCATGTCAATAATGTTTTGTAACATAAGTTCGGAGATAGAGCGTCCCATATGGTGAATAAAAATAAATGAAAGTTAAATGGAAACAACCAAAATAATTTACTCTAAGACTATTGCGCAACTTGATCCCTGAGGCCAATGTGCAGGACTATGTGATGCTACATTCTTTCCGAGTCTTTAATAGTAGATCAACAAATACAGTTACAGCTTCAAAAAATGAAAACAATGGTGTTGGATACCTTTCTATAAGGGCAGGGTTCAGACAGAAATTTAACCAGTGTCATCAATACCAAGATGAACACTTTTAAATCCTTGCGTGCAACTCATAAGCACTTATCTTCTAGGACATAAAAAACAATAAGCTAATATGTGTTTAGTGACCCAATATATTACAATATAAAAGCTGAAAAAACACCACCTAACGTAACCAATTTTTAAGTTTAAGTATACAGGTGAGTGAATAAACTTTCTAATTTCTATTTTTTCTAAATTCAATGAACTAGAACCACTTCTAAGCATGCTGTGCATCATATTGTCCTGATCTTGTATTTGTTCAATAACTTTAAACTTAAAAAAGTGGTTAGGTTTTTCCATACAATGCTTCGCTAATGCATTCTCTTGTTTATGCCTGCTAATTGAATATACATGGTCATAAATTCTCTCATGGAGTCTTCTGTCTGTTTTTCCAACAAAGAAGGCTGGACATAGTTGGCATAAAGCTAAATAGACTACACCTTTAGAGTTACAATTAAATTTCTTTCTCAAGGTGTAGTTCCTGTCTCTGATGGTAAATTAGTTGCCTATATGTATGTGTTTACAATAGTTACACATCTCAGAGAGGAACATACCTGCTGTTCTACATGCAATGTTGTTTCGACCTTCTATGATATTTTTTATGTTTTTACCACGCCTATAAGTAACAACTGGTGATGCTCCTAACTTTCCAATGATGTCTTTATCAGTTGTAAATAGGTGCCAATTTCTATTCAGTGTGTCTACAACTTCTCTTGCCCTTATGTTGTAAGTTAAAACAAACATGATGTTTCCATTAGTTACTTGTACTAAGTTTTTACTTTCAAGTGTGTTGTCATCGAAGATGTTTATATAATTAGTCTGTTCGATGTCCCTTGTGTCATGATCTAAACGTGACTCCCTTGGTACTAATAATAAGTCCTTGTTTAAAATTGGTTTGTAAATTCCTTTTTCTCTTTTAACTTGGACTTCCATTATTATGTTATTAATTAAGTCAGTGGGATAACCTCTATGTGAAAACATTCAATTAGAAAATCATTTTGCATAGTGGTCATTCTTGCAGCTCGTACAACCTGTCCTTTAATGACAGACTTTTTTTGATGCAAAGGATGTGAGCTGTTGAAGTGCAAGAGTGAGTTGGAGTACGTACTCTTTCTAAAAATTTTTGCTGTATAATGTCGACCTGATGTGTTTTTTGATAAAAGTACATCAAGATAGCTAATACTCATCTCTTGATAAACGCTGGTAAAATTTAAAAAATCAGTAGTGTTATTGAAATACTCAACTAGCTCTTTTGCTGCAGTACTGCCACCTGAAATTATAATGAAAATATCGTCCAGGTACCGAGTGTAAAAGGAAATACTGTTCTTCAAGTTTACATTTTCAAGAACAAATTTATGTTCCCAATGTGCCATGACTAAATTGGCAAAACTGCCTCCACATGGGGAGCCCATGGCTACCCCTATTTTTTGTAAATAGATATTATTGTCAAAGGCAAAAAAGTTGTATTCCAAAACTATTCCCAACAGTTGTTCCACCAATTTTTGCTCTGAGTCACTTGCTCCTCTTAACCTGATGAATTCTATCACCCACTCAATACCTATATCATAGGGAATAGACGTATAAAGATCACAAACGTCTATAGTTAAAAAGTTTTTTTCATCATTATATACAAGTTGGTTAATTTGTTCAAGGAATGACCATGAGTCTTTACAAATTTGTTTTTCTTTACTTACGTACATTTTCAACATGGAATCAATCACCTTGGCACAAGGATATGTGATGGATTGATGAGCATCTACCAGTGCTCTCATAGCGGGATCATTAAGGTCTTTATGGATTTTAGGTAACCCAAATAGGGAAGGCAGTTGAGGTGATGGCAAATTTAAGTAAATGTTAATATGTATGTCAGTCAGTGAGTCAATAAATAAGTCATTAATAAACATTTTTATTCTGTTTTGTGCTATATTAAACTCATTTAGACTCACTTTTTGATAAGCCTGACCTTCAAGAAGTTTTGTCATTTTGTCAATATATTGACACCCTTCCATTACCACTAGCCCACCACCTTTGTCCGGTTTCATTATTTGGATAGATAAATTCTTAAATTGTGTTAAATTCAATTTATCCTCTGTGGAAACATTATAATATTTAGTGAGGCAAGCATTCTGACTAAACAATTTCCTTATTTCTATTTCACACATGTAATCAAAGAGGTGGATTAGTGGGTGTGTGGGTGGGTTGTAAGTACTTGCTAACTGAAATACATGTCTATCGGATGACCCAACACCTAATAAAGCTGTTAAGTTAAGCTTTCTAATATAAAGTTTAAAGTCCAGCAGTGTTTCAACTACATCACCTCTATTAGATGGAACAAAGTTAAGTCCATTTACAAGTAGTTCAACCAGACTATTGTCCAAGGTGAATTCAGTGTAATTGTAAATGTTGAAGTCTCCTTTTGTGTTAGTAATAAGTTTGTAAACAGTGGTGGTGTTGTTATCCAATGTGTCTGTCACAACATCGAAAAGGTGCCCCACTATCTCCTCCTGTTGCTCGCAGCTTGAGTGTTGTAATATTTCCTCTGGTTCACACCATATCTGTTGCGACTCCTCGCTGTCTGCCCTTGAAAGTTTTTTGTCTGATGGTTATTAGACTGGTGGTTATTAGGAGCACCCTCTGTTTCAATATTCTCAGGCCTGTCCCTACTTGTCATGGGTGCATCATGACTTGTCCCTGGTCTTGGTGGTGTCAAATCAGTGTTGTCAATGTCCAGGTCATTAGTACCATAGTTAGGTAAAATAACATTGGTGTTGTTCATAGAGTTGTTCCAGGAATGGACATTTAACTTTCATTTATTTTTACTCACCGTATGGGACGCTCTATCTCCGAACTTATGTTACAAAACATTATTGACATGAGGGGATGTAGCGCGACAGCGCTAGAGGATTGAGCTTACCTTTAGTAAATTAAGATTATCATAAAACGTGGGACGTAAGTGGAGCTTTGTCGGCACTTTACTTTATAGATTCACATATAAGTGCTGACGACACTTTAACATTAACATTTGTAAGTTTCTTTACATATTATTGCATGTTGTTATAACAGACTGTGTTAGAGTAATCGGTATACATATACACTCATATATATGTAAAATTTTTTGTTTTTCAGAAGTGAAGCTTAACCACAATATAACACATGATTGTGGTTAAACGTAATTTTCCTTGGTTGTTAGGTTTGTTAATTCTGCTTTTTGCACATTGCCGCTTTCACAGAGTTGAAGGCAGCCAACATTGTTTTGAACATAAAGAGTTAATTGGGCTATATTTGTCATGTGACCATATACTTTGTATTTAAATTTTTTGTTTCATGTAGTGCATTTGTCTGAAGAAGTCTGTTTACGCAAACAGACGAAAAGCGCTTAAGTTTTGTACTTGCAGATATTTGTTTCTTGGTTCATTTGGATTATATCTACCACAGCACTGGTTTTAAAGACACTGTTTTTATTAAACATTTGTACGTGGACGCTGTCATTGTTCCTGAGCCATTTTTTTCATTTTCATCGCCCAGAATGATACCACAGTACAAGGACAAAATGATTGACTTCAACAATTGGCTAAGCTTCTGGTGTCATTCTAAGGGGATCCAGTATCTGTCTGCTCGGGATGACATGGTCGACAGACCACGATGCTTTGCCACAGATGGCCTGCACCTGTCACCTCTGGGATTCTGGATACTGGCTAAGGCTCTTGCTGCCCCTATAGTGCCTTTTTTAAGTAGGGTTCAAATAAAAAATTCACCACCATAACAGGAACAGGCAAACAAAAACTGAGGGTAATGCTACTCAATGCTAGATGTCTAAATCTCAAAATGCACTCACTCCAGGCACTCATTAAAATGGAGAACATCGATATCTGTGCAGTGACTGAGACCTGGTTCAAGGCTCCAGAGAGCACCCCTGCACTACCTGGCTATAACTCATACCACACTCTTCGGCCATGTAACCTGGACCGTAACACCAAAGGCGGAGGTGTGTCCATATTCATTAATGATATCCACATCTCCAGGCTAGTTGCTCAGCATAATGCATCCGAGGTTATCCAAGTGCAACTAACTCTGGGCAAAACTGCAATCCAAATTGTAGCTTGCTACAGATCCCCCACCATGCCCCAGGATTCCCACTCCTCTTTTCTTGATGTACTGGAAAATATTAGGGTTCAACCAAACACCCTAATAATGGGCGACTTCAACTACCCCACCATTAACTGGGAAAACTACTCATGTACAAACTCCTTAGCTCAACACTTTCTGGAATTCATAAACTCCAATGCCCTAGATCAACTTATCCACACCCCCACCAGGGACAACAATATTGTAGACCTAGTCATTACCAACATGAGTGACCGGTGTTCCACACCTGAAGTCAACTCCTCGTTGGTCCGATCCAACCATAAGCTTATCACCCTTGATATCCACATCCCGCCCCCACCCCCCATTAAGGAAACCACAGTAAAACATTTCTCCAAAGCCAACTTCATGCTTCTTAAGACAGAAGTGGTGAACCTCATGACACCCATGCAGATGTACAATACAGTTACAACTGCTGAATCCTACACAAATGCACTCTATAAGCACTTACACAAGTGCATGGATCGTGCTATCCCAAACAAAACCAAGACACTGTCCTCCAAAAAAAGGAAGCCAATCTGGTGGTCCCCTGCCATAAACAAAATGTACAACAGAAGGAAGAAACTGTTGCAAAAGAGAGTAAAATCCCATGAGTGGAGGAGCTCCCTGGTCAGCCTCAGAAAGAAGCTGAGATCCCTTATAAGATCCTCCAAAGCTAGCTATGAAAACAAAATCGCCACTAAATCCAAGGACAACCACAAGCATTCTATAGCTATGTCAAGAATCTAGATGGCAACACCCAGATCTGCTCTGAGTTACAGCACAAAGGCACGAAAATTACAGAACCAACTGATAATGCCAACATCCTGGCAGATCGGTTCAGTGCTAACTTTAGCCCCCTCTCACCCCCTAAAGGGCCCATATCTATGCAGGAGGAATGCAGAGTCCCTGTAATCACAACAATGCAGGTAAAAGCTGCACTCTCTAAAGCCAAAATCACAGCATCCATGGGACCGGACAACATCCCAGGCTGTGTTTTACATGAACTTCAGAAGGAACTGGCTCCCCACTTAAGCACCATGTTCAATAATAGCCTCGCATCAGGCTTTGTGCCCACTGAATGGCACACAGCAACAGTTATCCCACTCCACAAAGGGGGAGCCACCACTGATCCTGGGAACTATCGACCTATTAGCCTGACGAGCCTGGTCTGCAAGGCCATGGAACTTATCATCATGGAGCTCATAAACAAAGACATTGGTAACCTCCAAACTCTGGATCCCACCCGGTTCGGGTTTGTGAAAGGCAGATCATGCCTCCTGAACCTGATCGACTTCTTTGAGGCAGTCACCAAAGCTGTGGATGAGGGTAAGGTGGTTCACACAGCCTATCTTGACCTCGCCATGGCTTTCGACACCATCCCCCATTCTGGAATTATAGCTAAACTTACTAAACTAGGTATAAATCCCTACATCACAAGATGGGTTGCCAACTGGCTCACTGACAGAACCCACACTATACAAGTTGCAGACTTCAAATCGGACCTAAAAGCAGTGACAAGTGGTGCACCGCAGGGTTCCGTCCTGGGACCTCTCCAGTTTGGTATCTACTTCTCTGAAGTACAGGCTAACACAGAAGGCCTCTGGCTAACGAAGTTCGCAGATGACTGCAAACTAGGAGCCATAGTCAAGTCCCCAAATGATGTGAACATCCTACAGAAGGGCCTCACTGAGACAGATGCCTGGTGTCAGAGCCATGGCCTCAAGCTCAATGCCAAAAAGTGCAGTGTCATCCCCTTTGGTAAAAACTCTGTACCCATGAACTACCACATAGGCAGCAATCTACTTAACACCGAATGCGTGATAAGAGACCTTGGGACCCAGGTGGACAGTAGTCTCTCCTTTGATAGTCACATCGCCACAGTAGTCAGGAAGTCCTTCTACATGACACACCTCATCATAAAAGGGTTCTCATCCAGGAAAAAAGAGGTCATTGTTCCCCTCTACTCGTCACTCATTAGACCCATTATAGAGTACAATGTCCCTTTTGGAATGTACCTCACAAAACATCTGCAGCAGCTGGAAAGGCCACAAAAGTACCTCACAAAGAGGATTACTGGCCTCAAACAAATGCCCTACACTGACCGCCTCAATAAACTCCAGCTTTACTCCGTAGCATATCACCTACTCCGAGGTGATCTCTGCCTATCATATAAAGCTATGTCAAACCCAGAGCTGTTGGACATGCTACACCTAAAGAAATCCCAATCCCTCCGAGCTACACGCTCTAGGGACCTAAACCTTGTCACTACAATAAACAGGACACGCTGGAGGGATAGATTCCTGTCCCAGAGACTTCCTATACTCTGGAACAAGCTACCCATCTATGTCAAGCAAAGTTCTTCATTAGCACTCTTCAAGAAAAATCTTGATGAGTGGATGGGAAATAGGAAATACACCCCGGGGATCACTTCTGTGTCTCTGCTGGACAGTGGAACAGGAAAATAACTTTTTTTGGGTGGCGTAAGCTATGGTACCTTGCTGGCTAGGCTTACGTAGGCCCTTGGGCCGATAGCCTAGTACCTAGCTATGAACCTATGAACCTATGACAGGTCTGACATTTCAAACTATCCCTAATTATAAATTATATAGAATGTTAAATCACCAGTGACAACAGCATTGTGCAGTCCTTACCATCCACCTAAACAGTGAAGCTCAGCACTGGCCACAGACATCAGATTTTACAGGATGCCATAACTTCATGCCTTGCATTGCTAATGCATGTTATCGCTCAGCATGTCCACCTAAAGGCAGGTATCCTATACTGTGAATCACATTCATGTCAGATTTTACAGGATGCCATAAGTTCATGCCTTGCATTGCTAATGGATGTTATCACTCAGCATGTCCACTTAAAGGCAGGTATCCTGTAGTGTGAATCACATTCATCGCTGAACATGGAGTTACTCTTCTACTTCTGACATCATCTAGCTGCATGTCTGACGTGTGCTCCTCCAAAATCTTTCTAGGAGATGGCACCTTCCCAGCTAGAGAAACAGAGTGCAGGTAGTTGTATACCCTGCATGACAGGATTGGCAGAGCAGCCAACTATAGGATAGCAGCCATTGTCTGCTGCCTAATGTGTAAGAAGACAATGGCTAGCTGAAGGAGATGGACAACACCAGAGGTCTACATTTAATGCCAAAGTTTTTCCTAATGGATTTTGAAAGGGCTCCAGTAAGGTCTTCCCAATAACGTTGAAGCACGAAAAAATAGTGGCCTGTTTTATCCATGGCAAATTTTATGGTGGCAGATTCAGAATTACCACCTTGCATTGAATTATGGTACTGACTGGATTGGCACTGCACCTATGGATATTATCTGCTTTAGACATTCTGTCTCCCAAAGAGGTACAGCATACGTTCAGTGAAATGGCCAGATCCACACCTAATGAGGCTTGGAGATCCTGCACTTTGTGTTGTAAATTTATGTCAAGGACATTTACAAAAAGCTGGTTGGAAACTCTGCAGATTGAAGCATGTTCCATTTTTGTTCTCCATCACAATTTGGAACATGTATGAAATCATGGATGAAATCATAACTTCCCCTTGTCAAAGAGTTAAATGTGGAGGGGAATGAGAGTGCTGCTAGGATGCCCAAATATTACTGTGTAACAGGTGCTGCTGCTGATTCTACAGGAGCAGAATACTGCAAGTGGAAGACATGAGACTGTTACATGGAAAGACTCACCTAGAAGAGGAAAGGTGTAGCTGCTAAGGAACATTGTATCAAACAGAATATCCCATGTGGCTTGAGTTCTTTTTCTGGCTGTTGCCCACAACTCAAGAAGAAACTGAAACCTCCACTGCACTTTTTGTCCTCTTACACCTTTTCTGATAAGCATATCCCTTGTATTAAATGTATGTTCATATGCATCTCCATCCTTGTACATTGTGTGCTGAGTGCATCTGTCTCCAGCACAGCAGGATCATATAGACTCTGTCTGACAGTCTGGGGTGTTTGGCCAAACCAGTGATGTGATGCCGAACCTCAGTAAGTTTTTGCCGAAATTCAGTGCCGTACGTCCTTGCTGTGCATTGCTGTTGGTGGGAGACCTCTCAGTGAGGAGATGGATGTTGGTACAGCTTGGTCCCATTATAATATCCTGACTAAATACGTGATGGAAATGATTAGCTAACACTGAATTCACACTGGCTCTCTATGTGTTTGTAATGTGAAAGGGATTTTGTAATATTTCTGTGCTTTGAGTAGTCGGAAGTATCTCTGAAGTGTTACTGTTATGTACTGAGGTAAAGATGTCATTAAAAGATATGCAACACTGAAATTTAACATTTGTTATGTTTAAGTCAAGATGATGGCCAACCAAATGCAGCTAACCAGTCATCAGTAAGTAATTTAGTTTTACTCATAGTTTCATAGTTTCATAGTATAGTACTAGGCTATCTGCCCTGGGGCATTTGTAAGCCTAGCCATAGTGATGTGGCTTTTGCCACCCCATGAAATGGTACAAAAATGTACAGAATAAATCTAGAATACTGTGCCTCTGTCTAGTAGTGACACAATGAAGGTCCCCTTATATAATAGAATTAGTTTACTGTGCCCCTGTCTAGCAGTGACCCAGATGTGACCCCTGGGGTAAATTTTCGATCTCCCATCCACTCATCAATATTTCTCTTGAAGAGAGTTAGTGAGGGGCTCTGCCTAATACGAACTGGGATCCTGTTCCAAAGCATGGGAAGCCTTTGGGTTATGAATCTATCCCTCCAGCATGTCCTATTCATACTTGTGCCGAGGTTTAAGTCTTTAGCTCTCGTGGTCCTGATGGATTTGGATTTTTTGAGGTGGAGCATGTCCATCAAATCCTGATTGGACATGGCCTTGTACGTCAGGCAGAGATCACCCCTGAGCAGGCGGTATGCCACTGAATAGAGCTGAAGTTTCTTTAGTCTGGTGGAATAAGACATATGTTGGAGACCCTTGATCCTTTTGGTGAGGTACTTCTGTGGTCTCTCCAGCTGTTGCAAGTACCGGGTGAGGTACATACCAAATGGGGCATTGTACTCAATCATGGGTCTGATGAGGGAGGAATATAAGGGTACAATGACATCCTTGGATCTGGATGTGAATCCCTTCATGATGAGGTGTGCAAGGTAGAATGTTTTTCTAACCACTTTGGCAACGTGGGTGTCAAATGAGAGGTCGCTGTCTACTTGGGTCCCTAGGTCTCTGATTACTTTTTCCGTACTCAGTGGGTTGCTGTCTATGTGATAATTTGTGGGTACTTTGTTTTTTCCAAAAGGGATGAGTATACATTTTTTGGCATTTAGTTTAAGGCCGTGACTACGGCACCAGTTGTCCGTTTCAGTGAGGCCTTTTTGTAGGATGTGTGTGTCAGCTGGTGTATCGACTATGGCGCCTAGTTTGCAGTCATCTGCAAACTTTGTCAGCCACAGCCCTCCCATGTTTGCTTTAACATCTGAGAAATAAATGCCGAACAAGAGGGGTCCCAGGACAGATCCCTGTGGGACACCACTTGTGACTGGGTTTGAGTCTGACATTGCTCCAGCGATTTTAACTTTATGGGTTCTGTCCTTTAGCCAGTTTGCAACCCATCTAGTGACATAGGGGTTTACTTTTAAGCTGTTTAGCTTATCTATGATGCCTGAGTGGGGTATTGTGTCGAAGGCCTTAGCCAAGTCCACAAGTTAAGTTTTGGCCCTCAAGCTGATTTTTATCTATTAGTGTTGCCAAGAGCACAACTCGACACTGTAAAACTCCACTGCCAATCATGAGCGGACAGGTGATCCGCTGTGGCGACCAATAACTGGGAAGAGCCAAAAGAAGAAGAAGTGTTGCCAAGAGCAATGCTTAGCTCAGGAAAAGCACTTTTGGAAAAGAAGAGCTATACTTTAAATGGCTGTTACAGTAGTTTTTACTTGTACTTCTTTGGCATCAGTCTTCAGCTTGTCTGACTTTCCAGCGTCTCTTAACTCGGATACACACACACACACACACACACACACACACACACACACACACACACACACACACACACACACACACACACAGAAAATGATGTTTGTACATATATCATGCCTCTTAACTGTCCAGATTTTTGCAAAATGTCCAGATTTTTGCATCATACTTTTGGTCTTTTTCTGTAAAATTTTGGTTTTCTGGCAAATCATTGACAAATCATTGAACACTGAAGTCAGAAAATAACAATAGACATTTTAGTTTCAAACTTCATACCTTTCAGAAAATCCATGTTAATTTAAAACCTGTTATTCTATCACCTTTCTAAGTTGTATGAGCAATATTTGAAAATTGTCCCTATTTTTGGGCCCCCCCATTATTTATGGCTTTGTCCAGAATTCTCACTCTAACAGGTTGAGAGGTATGACATACGTATATATATATATATATATATATATATATATATATATATATATATATATGTGTGTGTGTGTGTGTGTGTGCGTGCGCGCCCGCGAGTATGTGTGTGTATATATGTACAGATATATATATATATATATATATATATATATATATATGTAAATATGGGTCCACTTTGTAAATTTGAAATACTAAAATCTCGAATTTCAGTATTTTGAACTTACAAAGCCGCAGACTGACATTTCCAAAACCGGCAGAAGTGCGAAATTCAAAATACCGAAGCACGGATATTTTGAATTTCTGCTTCCGGTGGTGCGGTATTTGGATGTTTTGGTTTAGTTTTGGTAAGTTTTTGTGTGTAAGTATGTTGGTTAGGGGTTTAGTGTGTGTATGTGTGTGTTGTGACTGTTATGTGTGTGTTTGAGGGACTTAAGATGTGTGTGCGTGTGAGTTATGTTTGTGTTTTTGTTTGTGCGATCTCGGAGTTAAAATATATAAGTAGGGGGAGTGTGGGGGCACAGCCCCCCACATGGGCAGTGCAGGGGGGCTTGCCCCCCTGTTTACATGTAATTTAGGTGTATTTGTTTGGTTGTGGGGGGAGTTTTGTGTATGTTTATATGTGTACTGCATGTGTAGCGTAATTGCCGGAATTTGAATTTTGCGGTTGTGTGTTTTCGAATTTGTGAGTTGTAGTTGGGTTTTCGGCTTTATAGTTTCGAAATACTGAATTTCGAGATTTCAGTATTTTGAAATTCCAAAGTGGACCCATATATATATATATATATATATATATATATATATATATATATATATATATATATTTATATATATATATATGTATTTATATATGTGTATATATATATATATATTATATATATCTACATATATACACATGCAAACATATGTATACACACACACATACATATATATATATATATATATATATATATATATATATATATATATGTATATTATATATATTTGTGTATATTTATATGTATGTATGTATATATATATATATATATATATATATATATATATATATATATATATATATATATATATATTTAACATTTGCTGACCAGGAAAGTCTGATTTGGACAAAGACTATTTTCAGCAGTGGCTCAGGGAGAAACACTCCAGGTGCATGTCTTTGGAATGTGGGAGGAAACTGGAGTACCCAGAGGAAACCTATACAAACGCAGGGAGGACATGTAGATTCACAGAAGTCTGTATATATACATATATATGTGTATATGTGTATGTATATATATATATATATATATATATATATATATATATATATATATATATATATATATATATATATATATATATATATAGATATAGTTTACTATTAAAACATTGAACATCAGATTGTAAACCTATCAGAAATGCGGTTTACATGTTCGATGTTCGGAATACAGCGTAGGGTGAAATATCGGACACTAATGCAGGAGAAGTCAAATTCGAATTCTGCAGTCTGTTTTCCCCTTTGTAGCATTATGTACGGACCAGATCCATACTGTACAGTGCTGACACTCTTGTTTTTGCAGGGCCCCCACAATGGGGGGGCTGCCTCCCCACACCCCCTGCCACTTATATATTCCAATTCTGAGATCGCACTACAGTGCGGAAAAGGGTAAATCTCCCCATCTGCATTGTACTGTTTTTCGGTCTTCCAGAGTCAACATTGCCACCGTCTACCAAATGGTTTTCTGCATTCCCAATACCGCACATGTCAGTTTCACACAAGGCACGTTAACATACTTACAGTAAACCTATATATAGATTAGATATAAATTCCAAACTTTCACAGGAATAACATCTTGCTCCTGGAGACTTTACTGCAGATTGATTGCACATCATGGTTTTTATCTCATCTCCTCTATATTAACTGTTAAATGTTGAAGTTGTAACCTTGGCATACTTAAGGCTTCCATAAATATTTCCATTTGTGCTCTTTGTTGGTTAACACATGTCTCTGTTTTATACAAATTTTCATAAAAGTTCTGAAGTATCTCTAATATCTCTACAGGGTCTGTGGTTATTTTTCTTGTTATAGACTCTTTGTTTGGCAATAGCCCTTCTGCTTTCTGTGGTGTAAGTCATTATGCTAAAAGTTTTTGTGCTCTGGAATTGTCAAAAAACAGTTGCTTAACAGCAGTCTTTCTAAACTCATGCATATTATCCAGATACTCCCCTTATTTTCTCTTTAGCGGTCTACAGTTGCAGCTTTTGTTATTTTGTGAGATTCCCCTTATTCTGAAGTGCTTTCTCTTTGTCAGCCCCTCTAAATAATTTCTGCTACTTCTTAACCATATTCTTTTTTTTATTTCTATCTTATTTTAAACTTCACTTTTATTTTATCCCACTCAGTAGCCATAACCTCTGAAGAAATTTATGTCTTTCCTAATATCTTTCAAATCCCATTCCTTAAAGTCCTTCTTTTTAACTGGTAGCTGGGAATGTACCAGCCTGTCATTTTATTTTGTTACCTTGCATTTTTATCTTAGCCTTTATTGGCACAAGATCTGAAATAGTTATTGGATGTGTGCTGAAGCTTTCAGTTAAATGCACATGTTCTTGTGAAATATAATGTATGTCTATTCTAGCCCAGTTATTTTACCTCAGGGAATAATATGGAAATTCTATCCAAGTTCCTACTTATGCATTAATGTCTTACTTACCAAATATTTCCATCAATATCTTCAGAAGTCTACCCTCTTTTGTTATATTTTCCCTTTTAGGTCATCTAGATACATCCTGACTGTTGCAAATAACGTTTCATTCCCCATCTGTAAGTAGTATTCCCTGCTGAAAGTTGATTGTTTCTCCCAAAATTTTCTGTAATAGCATTTTTAGGTGGAATATAAATACATACCAGTATAATCTTCCTCCTGCCTTGCCAGTAGCCCATTATTGCCACAAATGTACCATTATTATCTTTGCCTCTGTTCTGTCACTATTGGAGCTCCTGTAGCAATTAATTACTCTCCTTTTCTTTTGTCCCTGATATTCTGTTGAATATCCATCCTGAATGCTCATTTATTTCCAAATGTGTCTTCTGCAGCATTGTTGTTTGCACTGTGCATTTCTTAATATAATTCATTACTTTTTACCTTTTTGTCCATACCTTTGAGGACATTTACATTCCAAAATAATATGGATGGTGTAGCCATTGTGATTAGAAGTTATTATTTCCACTTCTTATACACAGCAGCTTTTTTAAATGTCTATTTCTAACTTTTGCTTTGCATGCACACACTAATATTTGGCAGGCTGAGCTCTTATGCAGTTGTTTCTTGTCATCTCCATTTGAATCTATGTTACAGTTTTCAAGACATCTTTTTAACATGAAAACCCTCAAAACACACACACACACACACACACACACACACACACACACACACACACACACACACACACCATGAGAATGCTGCCATAACCCATTAACTTAAAACAAACACATAAAACTATGTACATCTTCAGATAATGAAGCTTAACCATCCTGATAGGAAAAATTGTTGCAAATCGGTAGCTGCACCCTTGGGCATTACATAACCCAGAATTAAAATTATTCTCACTAAAGTGCATGTTACAGCCTGTGCTCTAACTTACATTGATTTCTGTCTGTTCTTTTGTAATGTCTCTTCCCCTCCCAGATGTGAAAAACAATTTGTGTACTGTCAGTAAGCATTAACTTTTAGCCTTAAGAAAAAATACACTGGCTGTCTATAAATAAAACTAAATTATAAACTTTTCTAGTGAAACATCAAAGTATTTAGATTGCTAGGAAAACTATCTCTTATTCACTTCCAATAATTTCAGATTTTATTTTTCTGAGCTGTGTGCCCTTGTTCCTTTTAATTTTACATTTCTCTCAGCAAACAATGCTCAGAATGCTCAAGATTAATTGCCTGAACCTGTAGAAAGCTTGTCTCACACCTCAAACATCACCCATACCTACACAACACGCACCTACATATGTGGAGGTCCTCAACAAAAACATACCCAAACAAAGGAGACATCCGAGGCAAAAACACATTCGATCTCCACAGCCCTCCACATCACATACCACGCATAGTAGGTAAACTCTTTCAGCTAGGCATCAATCTGTATGTTAACAGATGGGTAGCTAACTGGCCCACTGATAGAGCCCACCTAGTCAAAATAGGGGAAGCCACCTCAAGCAGTAGACCTGTATCAAATGGCGTACCCCAGGGTTTGGTCTTGAGGCCTCTGTTATTTGGGATATACTTTTCTGAGGTGCATGCCAAAACCAGTGGGCTTATAGCTGACCAAGTTTGCAGATTCCCCTAGTGATGTGGACATCCTCCAAGATGGTCTCACCCAAACAATGATAGGTGTCAGAAACATGGCCTCAAGCTGAATACAAAAAAAATACATTGTCATCCCCTTTGGGGAGAGTGACATCCCCATAAAAGTATCACATTAAGAACAACGTCCTAAGCACCCAGTCAGTCATGAGGGTTTTGGGCACCTAGATTGATAGCAACCTGACTTTTGACTACCATGTTGCTTCCATTGTATGGAAAGCTTTCTACATGGCCCACCTCATAAGTAAGGGTATCTCATCCAGGGGCAAGGAGGTCATAACATCCCTGTATTCTTCCCTTATAAGGCTCATTATTGAGTACAACACCTCATTCGGCATATACCTCACAAAGCACATGCAGCAGCTAGGCCTCAAAAATCTACCATACACAGATAGACTGAAAGCCCTATCCCTCTACTCTGTTTCATACAGACTCCTCAGATGTGACCTCTGTCTGGCATACAAGGCAATCTGAGACCCCACCTTGATGGGACTGCTGCATATCTGCAAGTCAAGCTCAACCCGAATAACCTGCACACATGACCTTAACCTGGTCTGTGACATCAATAGGACTTGTTGGAAGGACAGATTTGTGTCCCAGAGACTCCCCTTCTATGGAATAGACTCCCTCTCCACGTCAAGCAGAGTACCTCTTTACCAACATTTTAAGTGCAACAACTGGATGGGAAATAAAAAATACATCCCTGGGATTCCACCCGTGTCCCTGCTGGACAGGGGCATTGGGTGCTGATTTGTCTATGCATGGGCTAAACTCTTGGCAAGGCTTATAAGGGCCTCAGAGCCAATAGCCTATTAACTTCCTAGGAACCTATGATCCTATGGAAACATACGAATGGAATAGACAACTGCCTTCAGCTTCAGACTTCTCAACTCACACTTAATTTTATTTGTTAAAGGAATTAAAAAACAAGCTGATATCATTACATATGTAAGAGACTCAGCCCTTCTCATTACATTCACTATGCTTTTAGATTAAGCCAAGGGCATTAATCCACTCACCTATGCAAAATTAAGAAAAACATCTCAACTCTACATAAATTATAATCAGTGCATTTTTACACCTAATCTACCACACCAAATACCAAAGATTACAACATATTAACTTAAACATGCTTTTGTCCAGCCTTTTTATTTCTTTTTACAGTGTCTTGCCTACATTTCTTAAAGCTAAATGATGTACTTGCTTACTTTAGTATCTTTATCACATACAACAATCCATGAAAAGACTCATCCTCACCATGTCATTTTAGATACCCCTTACAACATACTACACAAATCTGCTTTCCTATAACATGCAGTTTATATCAATAAATGATTTATACAAATACTATTAAGAGCAAAATAGTTTTACTGACAAGTTACTTTCTTTCATTTTAGTGTCCTTCTAAACATTAATTCATGTAGTGCGGTATATGGCAGCCCACCCACAAGTTTAACAATGTAAAAAAAATGGCCAGTCTTTCTCAGCCACTTTTTCTTGTAAAGCCATGTTTCACTTATCTGATTGTTGTTTTATAGTCTCTCATTTATTCACTAATTTTGGTGCTGCTGGTCTTCTTTCTGTTCATCTTCATCTCCCAACACCAGATGAATTCAAGTCCAAGGTGTTCCTGATTCTTCTAGTCAGCTCCTGTGCTTTTTTCTGTCTGTCAGGCATTTTCCTTTAGGATGATGGAAAATGTTTCACTGGCAAAGTCTCTCAATGGGCTATGTTATCAGAAGAATGAGAAGCAAGAGTACACTCTTGTTTGTTTTCCTCCTTGGCATGTTCTGCATAAAAAATGTCTTTGATCCTCCAGGAAAAAATATTCTGAAGACAGATGGATACAACAGCTTGAATCTCACAATTGCCTCTTGACATTCCCTGATTGCTGGGATAAATTTGGTTCACTTTTGCCTGGTATACAATGAACAAACATTTTCCACAAATACTCTGCTGTCGACAATTGTTAATACTTTGTTCTTCTGTCCCAGTTTTATCAGGCTCAACTCTTTCTGCTGGTATGATTGCTTCTTTACTAATACAGGTCTTGGCTGCTTTCTCATGGCAGGGTTTAGAGCATGCAAACAATGTGTTCTTTCAGTTAAGAAATCTTGCTGTGGAATACCAGTCCAGTTGCTTATTTGTGCTTTTATAAAAGTAATACATTCTGTTCCTTCCAGTTTCTGTGGTGCATGCTCTGCATTAACTGTACATTTTTTTTAAATAACTCTTCTTGAGAAGCCCCAGACAGTTTTTTTCTTCATTTCTATCTGTGATTTTTTTGCAGTTGTATCAGTCTGTCTGTTTATCTGAATTCCTACTTAAAGCTTCTTATATTCTTTTAGACTTTTGTTGTTTGAGTTGATGTACTCCTTCAGTGTTTAATTTATTTTAGTCAGCTGTGAGTACATTTTATTTCATAGGAAGTTACTAGGCTAATGGCCCTAGGGCCCTTACAAGCCTAGCCAAGTTCTTACCCTTATTTCCATGATCAGCACCCATTGCTCCCTGTCCAAGAAGGACACAGGTGGAACCCCCGGTGAGAGTTTACTGTCACCCATCCAATTGTCCAGATTGCATTTGAAGAGGGCCAATGAGGTGCTCTGTTTGACATTAAGTGAAAGTCTGTTTCAAAGGTGTGGTAACCTCTGGGAGAAAAATCTGTCCCTCCAGCAGGTTTTATTAATGTCACGTACCAGGTCAAGGTCTTTAGAGCAAGTAACCCATGTGATTTTCGGATATGAAGCATTTCCAATAATGCAGGGTTAGAGATCACCTTGTATGCAAGGCAGAGATCATCTCTGAATAATCTGTATGAAACAGAATAAAGGGACAGTGATTTCAGATGATCCCCATAGGACAGATGGTGAAGACCTTGAATTTTCCTTGTGAGAAACCTTTGTGGTTTCTCCAATTGCTGCAGGTGCTTAGAAAGGTACATACCAAAAGGGGGATTGTACTCAATTATTGGCATGATGAGGGAAGAGTACAGGGAAGTAATAACTTATTTTTTTCTGGAGGCATTGCCCTTACTTATGAGATGAGCAGTGTAGAATGCCCTTCTTACCACTGTGGAGACATGGTGGTCAAAGCTAAGGTTGCTGTCAACCTGTGTGTCCAGGTCTGTCACCAGTGAGTGAGTACTTAAGGTGTTGCTGTTGATGTGGTAATTAACAGGAGGATCGCTTTTACTGAAAAGAATGATAATGCATTCTTTTGCATTGAGTTTAAGGCCATGACTTTGGCACCAATCATTTGTTTGTGTAAGACCCTCTTGTGGGATGTTGACATCATTTGGAGATTCTGTGACCATTCCCTGTTTGCAGTCATCAACAAACTTTGTCAGCCACAGACTTTTAGTTTTTGCTTGTCCTTCAGAGAAATAGATTCCAAACAGTAGAGGTCCCAGGACTGATCCCAGTGGAACACCAATGGTTACAGGTCTGCTGTTGGTGGATTCCCCTATTTTGACTATATGAGTTCTATCAGTGAGACAGTTAGCGACCCATCTAACAATATAAGGGAATTATATATCAGTAATTCCTGGGACTTTCTGGCCAATTATGGTTATTTCAATAAGATGATAACGTAAGAGGAGAGAAAAGATATTTTGTAACAATAGATGTGGCATCACTATTTAGTTATATACATCAAGAAGAAGGGATAGAACACCTAAGGTCCTTCCTAAATAAATATACTGATTATGACAGTAATAGTATTTATTTATATTGTTCATTGTTAGACGTACTTTTAAAAAACAATAATTTTTTATTCAACAACAAATATAATATTATAAACAAAAGAGAGGAGTAGCCATGGGGTCGTGGGTAGCACCTGCTTTTGCAAATTTAATTTTGAGATGGTGGGAAAAAGAGTTTCTACCCAAGGTGACCCATGGCT
This sequence comes from Protopterus annectens, assembly GCF_019279795.1. Lineage (NCBI taxonomy): Eukaryota > Metazoa > Chordata > Ceratodontiformes > Protopteridae > Protopterus > Protopterus annectens. The sequence continues at coordinate 963,301,604 of NC_056725.1, forward strand.
TAGATATAATTTTGTATAAAAGATTTGTTGATGATTTTTTTTTTTATGGTTAGAAATGAAAGTATAGATTTAGAAGGACTAATTAAGAAATTAAATGAAAGTTCCATGTATTTAAAGTTTACTATAGGAGAGTACGGAACCATGGTCAGTTGTTTGGACATTCAGTTGGGATGGGATGATAGTAAGCAGGAATTGTTTAGTAAAATTTATCATAAACAGACATTTTCAAATTGTTATTTACATTATTCTAGCAATCGTCCAAAGTTTATCAAAAACAACATTCCTAGAGGCCAAATTATTAGGGCCTCTAGAATGACTAGTTTGGATGAAGATTTTTTAGAAGTAAAGTTTATTAAAGCATTATTTCTGGAAAGAGGATATAATGCTATGGTAGTTGACTAACATTCTGGAAATTACTGGAAAAAGAATTAGTGAATATGCTCCCATTTTAATATATAGTTTTAAAAATAACCAACAAACCTCAGTGGGAAACCTAAGGACAATACCCGAGGTTCAGTGTTAGTATGACTGTAGACAGTATGGTTATTCGTAAGATTATCCAAGACAATTGGAAGATTATAGAAGGAAATAGTGACTTGTATAAGTTATTTGGTGTTAGACCTTTATTTGTTTATAAAAAAGAAAATACCCTTAAAAATTATTAGAACATATTAATAGTGTATTATCACTGACCAGTATAGGAAAAAGAGAAGGAATGTTTTAATGTAATAGATGATCTTATATTGTTAATCCTCGTTCAGTCCTTACATGTGGGTTTCGGTTCTGACCTCGGAACCGAGTCTGCCATCTTCCAAGCTCGCGCCAGCTACAAACTCTCAAGCCAAAACTCTTACATAGAATTCCCCTCTCCCTGTTACCTCAGATGTCGTTTGCCGCATCGCCATTCGGTCGTGTTAAGCTACTTCTCTTGAGCTAAGTACAGTATTTTTCTTCATACTAAGTTCTAAGACAGCTTTTTTTCACAAAAAAGTTATTAGATTATTATCTCTTACCTTATTATATTTAGCGACTATCCTTTTTCGAATCCTTTTCAACTCCTTTCCTCTCTTTTTACCGTGAGGTAATTCCTTTTTTACCATCATTGGTAAATCCCTTTTCCTTCTTACCTTCGGGTATTTCTTGTACCATTGCTGGTATTTTTCTGTTTTTTTCTTTCTTTTCTAACAAACATGACAGATAAAAAAGGTAGCCCAAGGTTTAAAAGATGTTTAGACTGTGGACATAAATTACCTACTTCAGATGCACATTCCCTGTGTGTATATTGTTTGGCTGTGCCTTATTTAACAGTTGACCTGCCTTGTGAGATTTGTAAGAATTTCTCTAACAGGACGTTAATTGAGAGGAAAAATAAGTTAATATTGAAAGGGCTACTTAAATCTCCTTTTTCAGAGGCTATTTCTGGGTTGGAGGCTTCAACCCCTCCAAGATCCCATAAGAAAAAGAGTGATGAACATGAAAAGGCCAAGTCTCTTCCTTCGTCCCCAGCTGGGGACCCTCAGGAACTGAGACCCAAGAAAGCTAAGCTTTCCAGTTTGGATTTGACTTCTTCGGCTCCAGCGCTTTCAGTGCTTAGACGTTCGGCGCCGAGTCAATCGGCGCCATCTGAGACCTTGGCACCGACTAGTGTGCCCCTTACCGCATCGGTACCGAGGAGTTCCTCGGTTCAGACTACCATACCGGCACCAACTGCCCATTTGATGCAGACTGTTATGACGTCGATGGATGTTTCGATGCCCATTTCCTTTCCGGCTCGAACAACTTACCCGGCACCAACTAACCTCTCAGTACCAACCATTCAGTATTTGTCACCACTGTTTTCGGCTCAGGCCTTAGTGCCAACAACCACTTTGGTACCGGCCCCCTCGTTGGTGCAGACCACGCCTTCAGCGATGATTTCCTCGGTGCAGACACCAGTAATTCAGTCCATTACAGCTCCGTTGTTCTCAGTGCAGACCACTTCCGTGGTGGGCAACGAGTTTGCTCCATCCTTGGATAGACCTGACTCTCCCTCAGCCATGTCCGTGAAATCCGCTAGAAGCCTCTCTGAACAAGATGTGTTGCATCTTGTGGATCAAGTGCTTTTGGCCAGAGGTATCCCACCCTCCAGGACCTATCCTTCCTCGGGAGGTGATCACCCTTTACCAAAGACCCCTACTTATTCTCCTTCTTCAGTGTCTTTGAAGCCCTTTGATATAGCACAGTCTTCCCCCACTACAGTTCCTTTTATGGACCTCACTAAGGAGCCGCAGTTGCCTTTTTGGCCGGAGAGTCTTGTCACGGCCCAGGATGTCAGCTGTGGCATACGTACTTTGACGTTTCACAGCCATCCAGGGACTCCGAGTCGGCAGGCTGAGCCACTTAGGTAAGGGGTAACCCCTGCCCTGGGCCCCCATCCCTCTTCAGGTGGACCGGCCTTCCAGCTTATGGGGAAGGCTCTGGCATCAGTTGGCGATCCTGTGCTATCACTCTCCCCACCCTCCTCTGGACCGCAATGTACACAAGCCGCTCCTAGCAGACACCGAGCGCATGGGCCTCAGGACATACTCCCACAGGAGACTCCTTTTGAGCTGTCTTCCCCAGCTTCTCCTTCTGAGGAAGATCATCAAAAGAGCTTGTGCAAGAGGAAGCACATGGACTCCACAGGAGTCCCTACTGAAGACACACTTTGATGATGGGGAAGGGTCCCCTCGATCACCCTCTGAGGTATCCTTTGGTGATATCCTTGAAATCCTTAAACAGAGAGGTGACTGGCAGCCCTCTAACCCGACCTCTGAAGAGTCTGTGTTCCTGCAGGCCTTTCATGCCCGGCCCCCTACCTCCTGGGTTACTCCACCTGCCGATGAACTTGTCTGGCTTGTCATGCAGCGTGTGTGGAAGGCTCCTGACACAGTTGAGGCCATTCCCTGGAGGCCAGATAAAATTTTGTCCCCTCCTACTAGTGATCCCCATTGGTCCAAAGGTCTTCCTGTAGATGCTTTGGTAGTGGCAGACGCAGCTAAAAAGGTCCTGGAGGAGGAAGAAAGCCAGACTGTCCATCCACCCAACAAAGAGTCCCGGGCTCTGGACAGAATAGGGAAGTGTACTTTTGCATCAGCGATCTTTGCAGTCAGGTCCCTGAACTATATGGCACATTTTACCAGGCTTCAAAGAGACTTAATTTCTGAGCTCTCTGAAACTTTGGCTGGAGCTGTGTCTGATGAGGTCTGTGACAAAGTGACCTCTCAGCTAGCCACTATCGAATTGATATCTAACTCCTCCATGCGCCTGATATCTCATGCATCAGAAGGAGCAGCTGGAGCGGCGGGTTCAGGCATTGTTCTGAAAGGACATGCGTGGATGCGCTTGTGTAATTTCATGGAACCCTTCAAGGCTTCCTTTCTCAATGCTCCCATCAAAGCCTTGTCGTTGTTCGGACCCAAGGTTAAAAGCACACTGGCCAGATGTGAGCAGGATGGTAAGACCCTTTCTGCTGTGGGTGTCTGTTATTCTTCCCCTCAATGGGCTTTCTTCAGAAACCAGAAGAGTGGGAAGATATGGCACAAAAAGTCTCAAGGTTATTTCTGTGACACACAGGCTGAGTTCTTCCCTAGAGGCAGAGGGGGAAACTCTCAGGGAAGATGCCCCTTTCGGGGCAGAGGGGGTCTGTGTAACCAGGGTTCCAGGGATTCTTTCCCTGGCCAATCCTACCAGCGCTCCTGAAGAGCGGCCCAACTGCTTTCCTCTGGAAGTGGTTGGGGGTCATTTCTCTTTGTACCCTTCTGCCTGGCTAACCATTACCACTGATTCTTGAGTACAAAGGATAATAACCCGAGGTTATCATATCCACTTCGATCTTTGTCCCGCCCCCTTAACAAGCTTTCCCGACGATCCACCCAGTCAAAGGGAAGAAGCAGCGTTAGAGATTTCAAAGCTGCTAATAAAAAGAGTCATCCAGTTAGTCCCTCCAGACTAGATAGGATCCGGATTCTACTCAAGATTATTTTTGGTGCCAAAGAAAACTGGGGACTGGAGACCAATTTTGGATCTCAGTGTATTGAACAAGTTTGTAAAAGTACAGAAATTCTGGATGGTCACAATACAGTCTATCCTTCCGCTTTTGGAAAAAGATGATTGGATGTGCTCGATAGATCTTCAAGATGCGTACTACCACATAAAATTGGACAGACCATCAAGAAGATTCCTTCGCTTCCATGCGGGAGCCAGTCATTACCAGTTCAGAGTACTACCCTTCGTACTCTCTACAGCCCCCCAGAGTGTTCACAAAGTGCATGGCAGTCATCACAGCTCACTTGCGACTACAAGGATTCCAGGTGTTTCCATACCTAGACGACTGGCTCATCTCCGCCCCCACCAGACATCTATTGGAAGAAGCCCTGGCATACTCTGTCCTCACTGCAGAAAGGCTAGGCATAGCCATAAACTGGCAAAAATCCAATCTCACCCCATCTCAGTCCACAGAATTTATAGGGATTATCTTTAATACAGAGAATTGCAGAGCATCCATTCCAGAGCACAGAATTATAAGGATAAAGCAGCAAGTGATTCCAATCCTTTCAAGGGAGAAATCCACAGCTTATTCTGTTCTTCAGTTGTTGGGTTCCATGGCAGCCTCCATTACGATTGTCCCCCTGGCCAGGTTTCACATGAGGCTTCTACAAGGGCTACTGCTCACCCAATGGTATCCCTTTCAGTACCCTCTTTCAGCCAAGATTCGGGAAACTCACAGGTGCAAACAAGATCTAAATTAGTGGATGGCGCACAATCCATCACAATGGTCTCGCCCCTTCTTCCCCCAACAGCCCAAGGCTACAGTGACCACAAACTCCTCCCTGATGGAGTGGGGGGGCTATTTCAGGAACAGACAGTCCAAGGTACTTGGTCCAAAATGGAGGCCCATCTGCATATAAATGTTCTAGAGCTGAGGGGGTGCTTCTGGCATTGTAAGCATTCCATCCCCTGCTGACATCTGGGACTATTGCAATACAATCAGACAACATGGCGGTGGTCTGGTACATCAACAAACAAGGTGGAACCAAATCTTACCCACTCTGTCGAGAGGCCATGAGGATATGGCAATAGGCGATGGCTACCAACCGCTTTCTTCTAGCAATGCACAATTCCGGGAGTTCTAACTTGATAGCAGACAGACTCAGCAGGTGTATTCTACAACCTCATGAGTGGTCCCTGAATCCCTTGATAGTGGCAGAGATTTTCAACCGCTGGGGTCTTCCTTGCTGTGACCTCTTTGCGTCTCTGACCAACTACAAATGCAGCAACTATTTCCCCCTGATTTCCCCCTCCGGGACAGTCACCCAGGGACGCTCTAGTCCACGATTGGCCCTCAGGTCTGCTTTATGCATTTCCACCTCTCCCCCTCATTCCCCAGTTTCTGAAGAAAGCCCGCCGGTTGAAGAGCAAAGTAATCCTCATAGCACCATATTGGCCTCATCAGATTTGGTTTCCTTTCCTTTGGCCTCACCTGCTAGATCACCCGTGAATTCTCCTCCATTCAACCCCGGGGTTGATCTCCCATCCACAGAATCTGATTCACCCCAACTTGAACAGCCTGAAGCTCACAGCTTGGCTCCTCCAATTCCTTTGATTGCCAGGCAGAATGATCTTTCTTTGCCAGTACGTGACATTCTTATTGCATCTCATAAGTCTTCCACCAGAATTACATATCTCAGCAAGTGGAAAAGATTTACTATTTGGCTGAAAGAAAAACAAGTAGATCCTTTTTCAGCACCAGTGTCAATAGTACTGGAATATCTGTCTACCCTATTTCAGTCCGGTCTATCTGCCTCTACCATTAGAGTTCATTTGGCTGCAATATCTAATTTTCATGATGCAAGACTTTCATAAAATGCGTGAATCATCTAAGACCCCCTTTTAGAGAACCTACTCAGTCATGGGACCTGTCATTAGTCCTACAAACTTTGACAATGCCACCTTTCGAACCAGCTTCTTCTTGCGACCTCAAATATTTGTCATGGAAAACCTTGTTTTTGGTCGCCATTACTTCTGCCAGACGTATCTCTGAACTTCAAGCCTTATGCATCAAGAGACCATATTTGATTTTTCATAGAGATAGAGTGTCATTGAGAACTAATCCTTCCTTTCTCCCAAAAGTGATCTCTGAAATGTCCATTAATCAAACCACTGAATTGCCAGTTTTCTTCCCCAATCATTCAAACAGAGGAGAGTATTGCCTACATACCCTAGATATTCAGATACAAATTCGCTTCTACTTGAACAGGACTAAGGCTTCTCATAAATCAGACCAGTTATTTTTGGCCTATTCTGGACCTAGATTAGGATGTGCTGTTGCTAAGGTCACATTGGCTAAATGGTTAAAAGACTGCGTAACCTTCATTTATAAAAAACGTAATATTCCATTACCTACTACCATAAAGGCTCATTCTACAAGGTCGGTGGCAACTTCTGCTGCCTTCCATGCTAGAGCCTCTTTACATGACATTTGTGCAGCTGCAACTTGGGCTACTCCTCATACCTTCATCAGTCATTACAAATTGGATTTGGCCTCCAGGGGAAGAGCATCTTTTGGTTCTATGGTTTGTCCTTCCATGAGAGCCTCCCAGGAATAAAGGTAGCTGGGGACTCTGTCCCACATGTAAGGACTGAATGAGGATTAACAATATCAGATAAAAAAGTTATGTGTTACCATAACACTCCATCTGTATTGTTGATCCTTGTTCAGTCATTATGACCCTCCCTCCTTCCCCTCCTGTGGCTTCTAGTGGATCTCACCATCTGGTTCTGTTAGGTCATTTGACCAGAGGTAGCCTCTACCTTCTTTTGACTTGCAAACTCAATCTGAGGTAACAGGGAGAGGGGAATTCTGGGTAAGAGTTTTAGCTCGAGAGTTTGTAGATGGCACGAGCTTGGAAGATGGCTGGTTCAGTTCCGAGGTCGAAACCGATACCCACATGTAATGACTGAACGAGGATCAACAATACAGATGGAACGTTATGGTAAGACATAACTTCTTTTTCTATTTGTAGGTTTATTAATGAAAGGCCTTACAGAAATTTAGAATATTTAAATCAAACTTTTAAAGTAACAGGTAGATTTAATTGTGAATCAAAAGGTTTAGTTTATATAACCATTTGCTCAGGATGTCCAGCATTTTGTGTTGGTATGATCAGCAGAAGTCTGGGCAAGAGAATAAGGAAGCATATGTATGACATCAGGAAGATGGACAACAAAAATGCCTTATATAAACATAGTGAGAACTGTAATAAATATAAAATATTCTTGTTTTCTGTTTTACAACACATCAGTTCTGATAAAAAACTATGTATGGTAAACATGAGATAGAGAAGAGAGAAACAGAATGGCAGATAAAGTTAAATACAGATAAACTGCTGGGTTTAAATGAAACTATTAATATAAAATGTTTTTTGAAAGATAGGAGACTTGCAGTAGGTAATTAGTAGATGTAGTTAAGGTTTATCTATATATTTTTAACAGAAGGGTTCTTTGAAAGAGTAATGTCTTGGTTTAATTGTATGAAGGATTTTATTGGTCATTTGATTTTAAATGAGTATTTAAAGATGTGTTAAAGATGGACTGTTTTGTCTTTGTTTCTGAAGAAGTCTATCTTTGTAGGCGAAAGGGTTGATCAAAAAGAATTTTAATACACTAAGTACCCTCTGTCGTTGGTCAAGTCGGTGGTACTATAAAATGTTGCTAATAAAGTTAAACCTAGGTAATGTAAACTTAGTGTCCATTTTATTCTTTTAATTTAAGATAAAACAGTGATTTTGCACTGCTTTCTCTTTGTTGTCCTTTTTGTCAGTTATATGTTGAATCCTGTCCCAAACTACACTTATATAATTTTTTAACTCAGTTCCTTTGTTGATGCATTCTTGATTATCCTGCTTACCCTTATCATATCTATTGTGATTTTAAGTTCCTTACACTTCTCTCTCCATAACCCTATATTTAATCTTTCTTTATATTTTTATTTTAATTGCATTACTATGTATCTGTTTCTCCTTTCTTTCCTTTAATCAAAATATTTACCCATGTGCACCATCTTCCTGGCCTGACTGTACTATTTCTGTAATCATCAGTTACAGTTTTGTTGTGTTTCTTTTTAATATATAAAACCGCAAAATTGTGATTCATTGATAACATCTTACAAAATCTTTCTTATCTTTATCCGTAAAATTCCTGATACAGTGTTGTACAACATTCAGAATTATAAAAGGAATTCAGGTTGTAATGCAACCAGCAAAGAGCTTTCCTTCCTCTGTGTACCCCAAAACATAATGGGTAGTGTACTAGGCTGCTCTTCCACAATTTTCTAAAACTCAAACAATATTCTCTTCTTGACTGCAACTTCCTTAAAACCACTATTCTTTGTTGCCTGTCTAACTGCATTGTCTGTTATAGATCCAATAATTGATCTTATCTTGTCCGAATGCAACTTTGTCATCCTTCTTCTTGGATTTTTTTGCCCTATTCAATTTTTTCACCTGAACTTCTGTTCTGAATACAGTTCTAATGCATACTTTTTACTTCTTGATGTCCCACTTTCAAATACAGCATCTTCTGCTTCCTTCTTTTCTCAGCCACACATTTTGTTATTTACACTCATCCTCTCTTCAGGATTTCATAAAAGTTTAAAATTATTTTTATGTTGTCTGCATATCTTAAATGCATCTGTTACATTTTTCTTGTGCTGTCCTTAATCACATTCCCTGTTTCATGTATATCCTCTGATACCTTGCTTCTCTTCTTATGTTCATAGGTGTGTACTAGGCTAATGGCCCTTGAGCCTTTACAAGCCTAGCCCATAGGATTACCCTGGCATCGTGCCACCCGACCTTAGTTCCCAGTGCCTCTGTCAAGTAGAGCCACTGGAGTGATTCCGGGGTGAAATTTCTATTTTCTATCCACTCATCAAGATTTCTCTTTAAGAGGGCCAGTGAGGCGCTCCATTTGACATGTACGGGAATTCTATTCCATAGCATGGGCAGTCTCTGGGTTATGAACCTGTCCCTCCAGCTTGTTCTGTTAATTGTGTTAATGAGGTTGAGGTCTCTGGAGCGTGTAGTGTGGAGGGATTGGGATTTCTTTAGATGTAGCAATTCTAACAGAGCTGGGTCAGACATGGCTTTGTAAGTCAAGCAGAGATCGCCTCTAAGTAGGCGATATGAGACAGAGAATAGTTGGAGTTTTTTGAGTCTGTCCATATAAGACAAGTGTTTAAGGCCTATGACCCTCTTTGTGAGGTATTTTTGCGGCCTCTCCAGTTGTTGTAGGTGTCTAGTGAGGTACATGCCAAATGGGGCATTGTACCCGATGATTGGCCTAATGAGGGAAGAGTAGAGGGAGACAATGACCTCTTTCTTCTTGGATGCAAAACTCTTAGTAATGAGATGTGCCACATAGAAGGACTTTCTGACCACAGTGGCAATGTGGTGGTCAAAAGAGAGGTTGTTGTCAACCTGTCTTATGACACCTTCTGTGTTCAGTGGACTACCATCGATGCAGTAATTCATGGGAACCGGGTTTTTCCCAAAGGGGGTGATGACATATTTTTTGGCATTGATCTTAAGGCCATGGTTCTGACACCAGTCATTGGTCTCAGTGAGGCCTTTCTGTAGGCTGTCAACATCACTTGGGGAGTTAATTATGGCTCCCAACTTGCAATCATCTGCAAACTTTGTCAGCCAGAGTCCCTTTGTGTTGGCCTGAACTTCAAAGAAGTAGATACCAAACAGAAGAGGACCCAGGACTGAACCCTGTGGGACTCCACTCATGACTGATCGACAGTCTGACTTGGAGTCAGCTACTTTCACACTGTGGGTTCAATCTGTGAGCCACTTTTAGTTTGCAACCCACCTAGTGATATAGGGGTGATGCCTAGCTTAGTGCGTTTTTCTATGATTCCTGAGTGGGGAATGGTATCAAAGGCCTTGGCCAGGTCAAGGTAGGCTGTATGAACCACCTTGCCTTCATCCACAGCTCTGGTGACTGAAAGAAGTCGACCAGGTTGAGCAGGCATGATCTACTCTTTACAAAACCAAACTGTGTGGGATCCAGAGTTTGCAGGTTCCCTATATCTTTGTTTATTAGGTCCATGATGTTGCGTTTCATAGCTTTGCATGTCAGACTTGTCAGGCTAATGGGGCGAAAGTTCCCAGGATCTGTAGTCGCTCCTCCTTTGTGGAGAGGGATGACTGTAGCAGTGCGCCATTCGCTAGGGACAAAGCCTGAGGTGAAGCTGTGATTGAACAGGGCACACAGGTGAGGTGCCAGTTCACTCTGTAGTTCATATAGAACACAGCCATGGCTATTGTCAGGTCCCATAGAAGCTGTATTCTTGGCCTTGGGCAGTGCTGTTTTAACCTGTGCAGTAGTAATACTGGGTGCCTGGCAATCTACTGGTATTGTGATTGAGCCCTTTGGTGGGGGAGAGAAGGGTAAAGTTGGCACTGAATCTGTCGGTCAGTATATTGGCAATATCTGTTGGCTCTGAGGTGACATTGTGCAACAACTCCGAGCAAATCTGGGTATTGCTGTGGAGATTCTTTACATAACTATAGAAGGCCTTGTGATTGCCTTTACTATCTGCTCCAATTCTGTTTTCATAGCTAGCTTTAGGGGATTTGATGCAGGATATAAACTTTTTGTTGAGGCTGATAAGGGAATTTTTCCAGTCTTGGGACTTCACCTTATTCTGCATCAGTTTCCTCCTTCTGTTGTAGAGTTTGTTTATGGCAGGGGACCACCAGATTGGCTTCCTTTTTTTGGAGGAGAGCGTCTTGGTTTTATTGGGTAAGACGAGATCCATGCATTTGTGTACGTGTTCCTACAGGGCATTAGTGTATGGTTCGGCAGTCATGCAGCTTTTCTCCAATTGTATGGGTGCCGTGAAGTTAGTGTTCGGTACTCCATATTACAATCCATTTTAATCTTCCTGTTTAGTTTTTAACTAATCACTGCTTTAAACTATCCCAAACACTGAATATACCTGCATGTATTAAAATAGTCATAAACTATAAATTAAAAAAAAATTTAACAATGAAACCTGTCATCCTCACTTTCTTTGTTTTCAGAAATGCATTACTTTTTTAACTTTTGAATATTTCTCTTATAACTTTGCCTTTGTTTTCCTAAGTTAAGCCATCTGGCCATTATTTTATGATTACTGAAACCTGTTTTCACCTTAGTTGACTTTCCTGACTGTTCAGTATATACAATTTAATCTATGTAGGATTCATTTCTATTGCATGTTAATGTCTAACAATTTATCATTTGTTTAATTCCAGAAGTCCTCCGTTTTTTATACTTTCTGTCAAATTGTCTTTTACCATACCCATAGCCTTCAGGTTTGTGACTATATCTGTATAGCAAATAAAGATGTTCTTATAAGGGCATTCTTTTTCCTTTATTATTTACTGAGCAGCTCATTGATAGGCATTTGCCTGCATTGCTGTTCTTTTTAAGCAGATGATATTAATTAGGTGGACCCTACCAGGAGCTGTTTCCATAACCCAGAAATTCCTTAGACTCAAAAATAATTGCCAGCCCTAAAACTGGGATTCATAGACAATGTGTGAAGTATGCAGCTCTCATATGCAAGGGAATTCACCACACCCTGGCTAGTGACAGTGTGTAGTACCATGATGCTCTATAGTGCAAGGAGCCCAAATGCTCTGCAGAAGATATATGCAAATGCCTTCATGGTGATGTGCAAGTCAGATGTGGTATTAAAATGAGGTCCTAACAATATGTAAATGTGGGGAAGGTGAACATAGTCACAATCCTTTGTTGTAAATGGAGGAAATTGTGTGCACTTTATTATAAAAGGGTAAATCACACTATAAATATTAGAGCTGCAAATGCTGAGGATGCTGGGGGTAGCAGTATCAGTCTTGCAGAAGCATGCGTTAGATACTAGCCCTGTGGCTTGCCACCTGTAAGCATGTGGAGATGTCCATCATCAAAAGAAATGGTACCGCCAGCTGGTGACTTACCAAAACTTCTGTGATAAAGAGAATATTGCTCACTTTAGAATAGACTGGGACATTTTATGGACCTTGGCTGACATGTGCCACACACACACACACACACACACACACACACACACACACACACACACACACACACACACACACGCACACACACAGAATCTGTAAGAATATTTACCCTTCCCATACTTGTGAAGACTAATGTATGTGTAGATCTTCCTGTTCTGGGTATAAGGGCCTTTTAGAGATCAAGAGGGGACATTTTGAACATTCCACAGGGCTTTACTTCTAGAATACTGCATGTGCATGGCAGGTTTATATGACTTAAGTGAGTTTTCGGAAACTCGAAATTCATATAGTCAAGACCATATGATCAAATTTCTAAAAACTCAGTATAAAAAATAAGAAATCTACATTTTTGCAGTGGGGCAAGCCCCTTTGCACTGTCATGTGGGGGGCTGTGGTGCCCCATCCCCTGTAAATTAAATATACTAACTCTGACATCACACTACAGTGGGGAAATGGGGAAATTCCCCTTTGAAGCAGTTCTGTATAGATACATTTGGGATCAGGGGATTTACCCTTTTCCCCACTGTAGTGCAATCTTGTAGTGGGTATGTATAATTTGTATAGGGTGTGGCAAAAATATAGATTTGTTTTTTTTTTTTTTTATTTCAAATTTTTGGAAACTCAGTCATATGGTCTCGACCATATGAATTTCGAGTTTCTGAAAACTGGCTAAAAATCATATAAACCCGCTTGAGCATATATAGTTTTTGGATTACCACAGGAGACAAAGCTGTAGCCAGGTTGGGGCAAAGGAGTGGCAAAAGCTGTTGGGGGCACAGTTGGCACAGGAGAAACGGTGTCAGTCACATCCTGCAGATTAGTGGTACGATTTCTTGAGCTCTGTTGTTGAGTATGTCAGTCATCATTTAAGTGGCTGTAGTTAACATTGCAGCTGATTCAGTGATTTTAATTGACTGTGTATATGTGTGCTTGTGTGTATATGTGCGTGTGTGTGTGTGTGTGTGTGTGTGTGTGTGTGTGTGTGTGTGTGTATGTATGTGTACACTACCAACTGTAAGGCACGAAAGAACTATTACATATAAACATAGCAGTCCTTTGCTTAAAGTAGGAATGCATTCTTTCTTTGCTCCTCAACTCAAGGTTGTAAGGGGCACACCAGAAAAAGGACTGCCCATAGTTACCTCACCTGCAGTTCTGGCAGAAGGGAGCTAATGCTGTCTGTGCCTCCTATGACACTGTTTGCTTTTCTGTACACTTACCTGGCCCACAAACACAGACACTTGTGAACAGGAAGCACTAACATTCTATGAACTGCCAGATGGTGTGTGAGGCATATGGGATCATAATCATTGAGTCCACACAGCACCTAGGCAGTTCACATGATTCACAGAAACAGCATACGTCAACTATATTGGAACTTCTTGCATAGTGAAATTCCTCGGGGCCATCTAGGGTAAGTGCAAGTGCTGTAACTAATGTTAGCGTATACAACTACATACTGTATGTAGTGGTTCAGGTTCTACAAGATTTGTGGAAGTTAGTGGAATGCATCGGGTTTGGTGTAAAGTTTGCTGAAAAACAGGTAATACATCAGTGATTAGTAGTATGTGAATAGTACCTCAGTACACACACCCCAAGAAATAGGGTGATAGAAAAGCAGATGGATAGTGAGGGTACAGAAGAGGGGTACACATAAGGGAACAGTGAAGAGGAAGGTCAGAGGGAAAGTCAGAGGGGCTTGGGTATTATTTTTTCTGGCGCGAATAGTCCCATTTTTTTATTCTTTGAAGAAAAGGATTAATAAAGCATTGGCAAGTGAAATAGGAGAAAAGGTTGATTAAGAAACATATAACAAATACCACACCATGTGATGTACAAAGGTAGGTGACATAGAAAGGAAGCAGGCTATCTTACACAGACAAACACGCATGTGGACTGTACAACAGGGGTTATGTGAAATGAACAAACAGGGTTGGGATGCAACTCACTCAGCAGCTGGACAAATCAAATCCACACACTCAGGTGTAGGATCACAGAAGCAGAGGTCAGATTAGAGCCTCTAACCCTGCATTCAAGAGGCAAGCATATACCACAAATCCAAGCAGCAGTTATGCACTATATAGGACAAATGACTGTGTTGTTGGTAACTGAGCATAACAAATAAACTGCTGGTCAGGAGAAGTGTCCAGAGTGTTAGCCCAAGGAAAATTGTATGCCAGTGACACCACTGATGGTGGTCATGTATTCCTTGAGGATATCTGTTTTGCATGCAGCGTGCACAACATGAGCATCCCCAATCTGCTGAACTCACTAGTCAAACAATGGCATACTGTAGTATGCTACTGTGCGTTAAGTCCATGTTGATGTGGATACAGTTGGCAACAACAATGAAGCAACACAGATGAACAACTTTAGTGACATACTTCAACAGAGAGGTATGAATATTGATACTGAAGTCACACAAACTCATGTGACACCAGTAGAGATACAACACATGTAGAAGCATCATATGTCCAAACATAGTGTACTGTTTGTTGCACTTAAGTGACATCCCTGTCAGGACAGATGAAGTGCCCCATAAAGCACAGTACTCCCACATGCCATTGATGCAACTGTCACATAAAGGTGCATGTGAATGTATACACATCCTACACTTATGACATGCAGATGTGTATCATATGGTTTAAAAGTTTCAGAAGGACGGACCATGGTCCATTGTGAAAAAGCTGTACACTACATACATAGGACAGTTATGTTTGAATCCAGACATCAAAACTGTACAAAATGCAATTGCTGTAGACAGGCAGACTTACGGCGTGTGCAGCAAGATGCAGAGAATTCTGAGATGTGTGCAGTATGCTCGTGTGACAGAAAGTAAAATATGTGTGGCAAATGACACACTGAACATAGTCATGCAGCATAGGGATTCTCAGAAATGAACGACTACTGTGACAAATCCATATGTACTACAATGCTACCCTCTGACAACTTGTGGTATACCCACAAAACAGATACAGGTGTAACAGGTACAAATGTTTGCCTGGAAAGTAGGTCAGTCAGGTGGCCAGGGTCCATGTTTGGTACTGAATTTGAAAAACGTGAACCGCAAAACAGCAAAAGGAAAACAGAAAATGGCACAATCATCGAACTACAGCAGCATAAAAAAAAACTACATTGAATGGCCATAGTTGGTCAACAACCAGGAAGTAACACAAGACGTAAGGTAAGTGAAGGGAAACATTTTAAATTTTCCCTTTTTCCCACTATTGTGTGATCTGCAAGTTGGTATATATAGTTAGGGGCGTGTGAGGGGTGCAGCCCCCCCACCTTCGTTGTTTGTGTGTGCGATGTTGGCCAACTATGGCCATTAAATGTAGTTTTTTTCTATGCTATTGTAGTTTGATGATTGTCCCATTCGCTGTTTTACAGTTCGTGTTTTTTTTTCAAATTTGATAGCCAAACATAGACCCAGGTGGACACACCTGTTGTCCACCACACTGTGAAATAATACAGTGCATCCTCAGTGGTGTTACTTTTTGGTTAAAAATGTGTGCCAAAACAGACATATGCATGCAGACTGTGAGCAAGAAAGGATTATGCTGGGTCCCAAAACATGCAGCTGCAGATTTTGAGCAGTTTGAGTCTCCATTATCTTTTTAGGCATGACTGTAGGAAACTGCATCAGACCATAGACAGTTAAGATGAGAAGGACTCATGATTTTTTTCAGCAAGCTACATATGTTTTCCTCTTTGAATGCTTTAATAATATTTATCCGTAATTCAGTATTTCTTATGCCTTAACACTTTTATGACTTAGTGAAAAAAACTGTACATCAAAGTAGGGTGAAATAGTTTGTGTGTTTAATAATGCTTTCTGTTTTACAGATTTTCCTTCAGATTTGGAAGATACTGAAAATAAAACATCAAGGAAAAGGCACTGGAAGAAGAGGAAGAAGAAGAGATCTTCTTCCTCTGATGTTTGCTTGGGCAGTCTGCTTACAGAGTTTCCATTTTCCACTACTGATATCAGAGCTGAATTTGGTAGTAAGTACAAGTACTTTAACTTCAGAAGAGAAAAAATTAATTATGACAGCATTGTCTAATGGTAGTTCAGGTTCATAGGTTTGATAGTCAAGTTTTTTTTTAACTTTTGGTCTTTATAAAGTTTGGTTGCCATAAAATAAAATGAAACCGCATGTTGATTACTTTTATATATGTAAATAAGAATCTTGTATGTACAAATTGTGGGATATGCCTTAAAATGTATTTTGTATTATTAAATTCCAGGCATTTATTGTATTAGACAGAATAATAATTACCAGTTAACTTTTTTTTATAAAATAATGTAGCCTGGAAATAGACAAGTATTTGCTGCTCAGGTGGCGGTTTATTGCGGGTCAAACTAGAGGCTCTAACCAAAGATTTCAGTTTTCTAGAAGTTAATTTTCTAGTCATGACCTATTGTGGATGTGGTTCAGGGAAAGTTAAGATAAATATTTTAAGTTGAGCTGAAGGGAAGGCCTAACAAGGCTTTTAGCTGTCATCTTTCAGATCCTGTTGCTGCAGAGACATTGTAGGATTGAGTCCAGTAAGGACTATGACCTTACAAAAGAGGTATGTCTGTATTGTATATAACTTGTAGAATTGGAAAAGCCAAACGGGCTGTATTTTCATTTACTTGTCTAAATAAACCAGATTTCTACGTGTGCTTTAGGAGCTTACACTGGTGAAGGATATGAGCAGTTTGGTCAGGTACCTGCGAAAATATTTTTTCTCTCTATACTTCTTTTACCAAGTTTATGAAGTGATTGGGCAAAATATTTCTGAGATTTGTAAGCCAGAGATATTTTGCTGCTGTTACTGGGTGTGTACTGTCCGAATGTCCTGCTATATTTTTTACCCACAATCATGTGTGTGTTACTAAAAACCTTAGTGAAGTCTAAGGTAGAGACCAGAAGCTGGTGCAGCTGCAATAGCAACAATTAGTGGAACTGAGCAGTGTAATTATTACCCTAAGGACTCCATCTGGCCTTAAGAAAATAATATAAGGAAGGTGACACAGATGCTTTTTGTGGTGGATTTTTAAAGGTTTGACACACAAAACAGGTGTCAGCACCTTATAGGATACAATAATGGACCAACATAATCTCTTCTCATCTGATTGGGGAGGTTTGAAGACTTAAATGGATGTAGAAGGGACTTATCAGATGATATACAAAACTTAAAGTGGCACTGTTGGCTATGGCTGGAATAATGTCTGAAGTACAAGCGATAGCATTTCGCAACTGAACTGTTAATGCTGACAAAACTGTAAGAGTGCAGTTGCTTGATTTAGAACATATTATAAAACTGTGGCTTGTAAGGGCCTTAGGGCCAGTAGTTTAGTAACTTCCTATGATCTTATGATCTCTTATAAAGAGTTAAGTAGAGACAGAGAGGAAATTCTGCATCATTTGTTAGTGCCAAAACCTTACAGAGCACCAATAATGATGCTAGCCTGTAGTTAGATGCTAAGTGGTCACCCGTGGATGGGCAAAATGAAGAAAAGTATGTAAGCCAGATTTTAATGTGCTGTATATAATAAAGCCAAGAGAACACACTGAGAACTACAAAAAACAGCCACAGGATCGTTATGACTTTATACTTTGTTGTCAAATCACTTTAGCGCTTTAGTTCCTTTAATCATCAGAACTTCATCAGAGCACCTTACAAGAGCACTCAGCATATTAAATAATGTACCAATCATTGAGCATCTTAAACTAATAATACCTGTTTGTCAAGCACTAATACCGAATAACCTCACACAGTTAATTAATTTTCATCTAACAAAAGTGTAACTATAAAAAGTCTTAAAATAGTACATTAGAAACTATTAGTATTAAAAATGAATTATAAAAATGTTACATTCTTGCCCTTTTTTGTACTAATAATCTGCTGATTATCATTAATCCCAAGTGCTATATTGTTATTTAATAACAGCTGCCAATGCAATTCTCATGCCTCCAAATGGGATAACCAGTTCCTACCCCTTGTGAATGAGGATACCCTTTCTGAAATAAAAAAACACAAAACAATGAGCATTTATGTAAAACACTAGTTGTGTTGCCCCCTTTTAATACAGGTACTGATAAATTCTCTTTTTAGAGGCTTTTCTGTGTTGTCTATGTAAAAAGCAGGACAAGACAAACATTGGGCATAGTAAATAACCCCCTTTGTATTACAATCAGACTTACCATTTTGGGGTCAATACCCTTGTATAGTTTACTATTACCACATTTGCCACCTTTTAGATGAATCTACACAAAGCACACCTACCATATTTCCTCAGCCCCTTTTGCACTCCATCAGCAGCATAGTTTTATGACCCTTCAAATACCCGCTTCAAGTTTCTACCTCTTGTAGACAAATAAGGATTGTCTCCTAACTTGTTTTTTAAACCAAATGGTTCAAAAACTACTTCCCAGTTCATTAAAAATCCTATGTATTATCATAAAACATTTATATTTGTGTTAACACATGAAGGTATTTGTATTAATAAATATAGCCCTGGGTAGCTAAGCATTACTTTGGCTTTACAGATTTAATGGGTAAATAGTCTGTACTATATTAATGTAACCTATGTATTCACATGTGTGTCTAGATATTATATAAAGGGAGTTCATTTTCTAATAAAACTCCTCTTGTAGGTAGAATTTGAGACTTTCTCTTCCCCATTCTTTGTTGTTAGAAGTAAAGTTATCAAATCCTACATCAGGGGAATTCTGCATTTTCTACCACCTGATTATCACTTTTTTACACAATAACACAGCCAAGGAAAATAACCTTTTTTGTCTCATGTATCCCTGACCTGGGCAGTAGACCTAAGAAATATGCTTCCAGTTATACATTGTTGTTTAATGTTGCTAAATCTATGTTTTTGTTTCTGATTTTACTGTTATAATAAATGTTACTCTGGTATAAAAAAACTACTTCTCATTTCCTGGTCATAATCTCTTTTACTTCATGTACCCTTCTATTATAATACTTATAATGTTTTTTTTGTATAATTTATTTCATTCTAACTTCCCTTTGTTATACTGTCTAGGGTTGATACTTAACATTCCAACCCACTATTATTTCTTCTTTATATTTTATTTGCAACGTTTCTGGATATTTTGTGCTGAGGAACATCATACCAAGTTTGTCCAACTCTTCATAAAATAATTTGCCGTATGAAAACAGATGTGACAGACACACCATTTGATCCTTTAAGATGTTCCTGTTTTGCCTAGGAGGATGAAACTACTGTAATGTAACAAACTATTAAAATAGGTCTTGTTTCTAAAAATTGTTAAATTATAAAATAATTTTTCCTGTTCTTGCTAATTCTTACATCTAAAAAATTGACGGTATCATCCACCACCATAAGTTGATATTCACAAATACAAGAACGTCAGCTGCCCCATTTCTAGCCCCTTGGTCTATTTATAAAAAGTCATTCTCAAAAAATACAAAATTGTTACTTAAAACTTGTTAAATCATAAAATAATTTTTCCTATTCTTGCTAATTCTTACATCTAAAAAATTGACGGTATCAAAATCATGTTAAATTTTAAAACTCAAAATGTAGTTGTATCGTAATATACAGTAAATACTTTTCCATGTCTGCTACCACTCCATCTCACAAAATGATAATATTATCAGAAAACCTAAATACATTACAATGTGATGAAAACAGGGAGGATTAAAATGTAATTAATCATCCACCACCATAAGTTGATATTCACAAATACAAGAGCGTCAACTGCCCCCATTTCTAGCCCTGTGATCTATTTATAATAAGTCATTCTCAAAAAATACAAGATTGTTACTTAAAACTTGTTCCATACAACCAGCTGTAATATTAATATCATCCTGTAAAAATCATACCCTTTCAGTAAGGTTTTGAAAACATTTTATACACAGCTCATGTGGAATCACTAAAAATAAATCCTTGACCTCCACCACTACTAACCTAAAAGAGTCATTATACTTACAGTTGGATAAAACAGTTAAAAAGTGCCATGACTCACGTATAATATGTTTTTAATCATATTTTTTTTTAAGTTGGCATCCAAAGGATCAGTCTTTGACCCCTCTGCAGCTACTACCAGTCTCAAGGGTGGGTCCTGAAGAGATTTGTTTACCTTCGGGATACCTTAGATACTGGTTATCACATGTTTTTCTATCCTAAGACCTTTGTCTATATCATATTCTTATACCAAATCCTGTAACCACAAATGCATTTTATATTAATAAGTATTTACTTCAATAATAAAACTGTTTATAAAAAGTCACCGTTGTTTAAATATTGAAGCATCTTCTCTGAGTATTTAAAACAATCAATAATTACACCTCTACCCCATTATCAGGCTTCATAATTCTATTTTGTCCTTTTCAAATCTAAAATGAAATTTTTAATATGAACAATCTTTAATATACTATTTTAGCATTTTATATGGTTATATTTATGTTAAATGAGAATTCATGAATTGTTTGAAATTATTCAGCATTAGTTTTTAACAAATAGGTATTATTAGTGTAAGATGTTACTTGATTGGTGCATTATGGGCATGTGATTTGTTAAGTACATTATTTAAAATGTTGAGTTTTTTGCAGGGTGTTCTGATGAAGTACAATGATTAAAGGAATGAAAGTGCTAAACTGACTTGACAATAAAGTATTAAGATATATAGATTCTGTGGCTATTTCTCCAGTTTTCAAGATTCTTTGTTGGCCTGGTTTTACTTTTGGCATTGGTAGAACCCATGTATAATAAAAGACATAGAAAAGTTTGCACTTCTTATCCGCAGTGTCAGACAGCTGCACATCATACTGGATTTAAGAGTCCATTGATTCCTGTGCCAGTTATAGAGGTGCCATTTGAGCACATTGTTGTAAACATTTTGGGAACATTACTAGCAGTGGGTATTGTTACATATTAGTAATAATGGATTAACCTACCAAATTTCCAGAGGCTGTACCGTAACGATGCATGGTTAATGCTAAGGTTCTTATCAGAAAACTTGTAATGTTATTCTCTAGAGTGGGAATCCCTAAGAAGATACGTACTGAGCAAGGCACATCCTTTAAGTTAATAGTATTAAGCAGTTAAAAACCCAGAATGTTATGCGCAGACTGATAGTTTAGCAGAGAGGTTCAGTAAAAGACTAAAATTCTTGTTAAGAAAGGTAGTTGACACAGATGGTTTGAACTAGAAACAGTTGTTGCCCTCCTTGCTGTTTGTAATAAGAAATGTGCCAGAGGTTTCACCTGGGTTTATCCCATTTGAACTCTTAATTCGCTGGCATCCACGAGGTCAGCTTAATATTACTAATGAGACTTCAGAAGAATAGAAGCTTAAAACTGGTTATGCCCCTCAGTAAAGGAGTATGTGTAGAAAGCCCAAGAGTTGCTGAGAACAATTCTAAAAAAGAACACTTGACTTAAGAGAATTTAACCCATGGGGTCATGTGTTAGTATAATTGCCATGTATGAAAAATGTTGGCTAAGAGAAAAGGCCTTTGATGACTGAAGGATACTTTGTGATGAACTTCAAAATTAGGAAACCAGGAAAGAGAAAGATAAAGCAAATGTATCATATTATTGTGCTAAAGCTATGGCTAGATGCAGGAAGATTGGTGGTTGGCTTGCAAGGTGAAAGTCATACAAGAAAGGCAAGAACATCTGTTCTTGAATTACTGTTAGAGAATTCTTTGTCAAAGGTACTGGAGAAAAGCTCCACATTGACACAATATAGTTATAGTTAAATAACAAAGTTATTACAAAACCTACTATATTTTTTTATCCTTTGTTGGCTGGGTTGGTTCCACTAGATTAGAGCTTCATTTGCCATTACTTATCTCTTTCCCACACTTCTTTATGGCACTCCCATCCTTACTAACCTTTTGGCATCACAAAACTCAAAACTTGAACAATGCTATAACAAAGTTGCTAAATTTGGAGCAAATACCCCTTTTAGAACCTACCACTGTATAGCACTAAAAAGCCTAAATTGCTTAGAATTACCTCATCAAGTAACATATACACAACTTCTTACCACCTTTAAAATGATCCAGAATCCATCTCCTTGTCCAGCAGTAAATAACATTCTATACAACTATGTTCCCAGTCAGTCATTATGATCCAGTGACCGAGAACTCCTGTCTGTCCACAAACCTATCAAATCTGCTGGGCATTGTCTGTACTTGTACCATATTGCTAAGGCCTGGAATTCCTTAGCTCTGTCCATTAGGTCACTACTTTCTCTTCCATCCTTCAAAACCATTCTAAAAAACTTCCTAGCCAAAATTTGGCTCTGTTCTTGCTTAATACCAGGATAAAGTATATCCCTAAATGTGAACAAATACCTATTCATAGCTTACATCTCCTTACTCTCCCTTCTTCACTCACTTCCTTACTTCTGTCAGTTTCTGTCCCTTGGCTTTCTCTCTATAATTACTATAAGTCTGCTTTTTCTCACTTCATATTGCAGTTCCTGTTTGTATTATACTAACTTACCTGTAATTTGTATATATAAAATGGCTAAAATTTCTCTAACTATTAAATTATTGACATGTAACTTTATGGCTGCTGCATACCTAGATGACATGGTCATCCATTCAGGAGATAAGTCTCACTTACTAAAAGTGATGACTGTGTTAGAGTCAATAAAACAGATTGGCTTGATTCTGAATGCGAAAGAAAGTAAGATGGGCATGGTAGAAGCCAAATATCAGGGGTGACTTATAGGATGAGGGGTTATAAACTACATGTAGAAAAAACAGAGACCATAAAACCTGGCCTATACCCCTCACTACAAGTTAGGTGAAGAATTTCTTTGGACTAGGTAGGCACTACAGAAAATTATGCCTAATTCTGGAAGTATTGCATGTCCTTTAACAGATCTCATAAAAGAAAATGTGTTTGTCAAAGAGCAGTGATTTGTTAAGACAGATGGAACATTTAATGATCTGAAGAGTATTATGTTTATTAACTAATTTATTTATTTATTTGACATTTGTTTACAATGAAAATCCAACTGGGATAATATCCCATTTTCAGAGGAGGTCCTAGAGAAAATCTCTACATTGACATAATATGGTTACAGTAAAGTAACAAAGGTATTACAAAACCTAGTATTGTTTTTTTATCCTTTGTTGGCCAGGTTAGTCCATCTAGGCTAAGTAGTCTCTTTTTAGGGGAGACCCGAGGTGGTATTTATACTACTAGGGGAAATTTGGCCAGGGCATTGGGGAACATCCCCTCCTTTTTTCAATAGGTGCAGTGAGATCTTTTACATTAAACTTAGCTACCACCAACTCAGGCAGATGGGGCCTCGGTTTAACTTCTCATCTGATGGATGACACACATAAGAACATTGTATTAACTAAGTAAAAAGATTCACAACTTCAGTTCATACAATTTGAACTTATACATGCAAAGTGCAATTATTTGGATAAAGATAACAAGCTGAAAAAAAGAGCATTGCCAAAAAAGAACTGATGACTTCAGTTTCATTTCCTAGAGATGGCATTATATACACTGAGTACACTTTGAATAGAGATTACTAGATAACATAGCCTTGGCAAAATTATATTAGTCCTTTATCTAAGAATTAGATTGACTATATTCAGAGAGAAGTAATTAGTAAGACGTATGCTGGAGAAGTTTAGCCTGGCATAGTTCAGGAGCAGAGGTAAGTCTTATTTAGCTGGTCTTTTAGTAGGTGTTTGAAGTTGGAGAGGTTAGAGGTATGTCTAATTTGCAAAAAGATAGCATTCCATTTTTTAAAAACTGAGTGGAAGTAGAGACTTTGGCTAGAGGATAATGTGGGGTTTATTTATTCCGAGAAGATGTTGTTAATCAGGAACTGTTGTGGTTGTGACTTGAGGTTAGATCAGGTAAAGCTTGCATAGAAGGTACTATAAATAGCTTGTGAAATTTAATGGGGAAAAACAAGTGGACTGCATTTTCATTTCATTTTTCATTTCATTCTGCATATATTTTTAAAGATATTTGATTTGCTTCATATGTATGCTTGCATGTGTCTGTACATACACGCACACACACACACACACACACATATATATATATATATATATATATATATATATATATATATATATATATATATATGGATCTAGGACTATTGAGTGAAAGTTCAATAGTCCGAATCCCTAATCACAACACACTTTAATGAAAGTGCTTTCACCGAAAAGTGCTTTTGTTAAAGTGTGTTTAAAAACAAAAAATTACTTTTACGTTGCAGGGGCAAGCCCCTGCACCCTCACACCCCTTAATTAAATATTCTCACTCAGAGAACACTACAGTGGGGAAAAGGGAATTATCCCTTATCCCCACTGTAGTGCAATCTCCTCAACAGGCATATTTACGCGAAAGTGCCTTTCGGTGAAAAGCACTTTCGCACAAGTATGCCCGGCCAAATCTGTTTCAGTTATGTTGCCATTCGATGATCCATACAGATCCCATATCTATATATATATATATATATATATATATATATATATATATATATATATATATATATATATATATATATATATTGCAGAGTGTAAATCAGCTGACACCTGTGGATTTTCTGAAAAACAAACTTAGTTGCATAAAACATTTTGGACTGAAATAAACCAAAGAAAATAAACACGTTTTGGCATTTTTGTAGAATGTGAAAATGTTTGTAGTCCAAGCACAGTAAAAAAAAGTTTCTTATAATTACACCACAGTCACTCTGGGGTTTTCTATGGCACAAATAAAAGTTTCATTGGTCTCAGTTGTAAAGAATATCACAGTTCATTTGATGCTAAATGAAACAGGAAATGGTGTGCAGTGTTTATTTCCATGTCAGACATAAAGATCACCAGGACACTCATCTGGTTAGCAGATCCAAGTGACTGATCCTCTCCTGAGCCACTACTCTGGTCTCCATTCACAAACTACACCAGACTCCTTTGGAAACTTGTTCTTTCATTACTCTTTCTGACTTCCTGTCTTTTTCTCTCTCTCTTTCTGTCTCGGTTAAATACCCTGAGATTGCACTTTGGGGCTGTTTTGCACAAAGTAAACATTTTCCCCTTTAAACAATGGTAACAGTATCTTTCATTATAGTATTATAGGCATCAAAAATCAGTTTTGTACTCATTTCACAGAGAAACAGCTGTGCTATGTTATAGCTGATCCCCTCCTGCTTGAAACCACTGGTGCCAGCCCCTGTAGACAGTCAGAATTCCAGAGGCAGGCCATCTGAATTGTGGTAGTTGACACCAGGGAGATGTTGAATGTTATTGCAGAAAGGCTGGATGTAGCAGCCAAGTTTCTTTCAAAACTTAAGAGCATCTTCCATGCCTTAAGACAATTGAGAGTTTGAACATGGCTGGAGAAAGTCAGTGGCCTGGGCAACAAAGCTCTTTAGAGCTTTTCTGCTACTGAAGACCACTCCTTTTGCAGGTTTTCGAGGATCAAATTTTGATAAGAGTTTCTCCATTGTTGGACCGATAAACCAAGTGATGCATGTTATTTTATGACAAAACAGTAACTTTTAAGTGAAACTGTTTTATACTAGGAAATTAATTTTTATTTGGACTGTCATACGATTTTTGTGTCATTTGGAAGACTGTGGTGACTTTATTACTTTTAGCATAAACTCATTTTATTTATTTATTTATTTATTTATTTATTTATTCTTTGTTTACTGGGTTAGTCTCAGTAAGGTTGTGACCTCTTTTTAGCGGAGACCCAAGGCATGCCTCTCAATCTGGATACATCAAAAATCTGGACAAAGGCCCATGAAAAATAGATACAAATCTGTATGCTGATTAACATAAAATTTGCAGACATAATTATGTAAAATCCCACCCACTCCAATGGAATTGTGGGGCCATCTTTCAAATGCAAACTTAAGAACAGACAACCAAAATATGGCCCCAGAGTGGTATCCCTCAGGGCTGGTCTAAGCTCCATTTAATGTGCTCACTTCTGATGTAAAATAAGATATGAAAGGCTGACTTAAACTTTATAGATAATAGCAAATTTAGGAGTGGTATCTAATGAGGGTTAGCTTTGCTGTGAAACTAAAATGATTATGGGAAATAATATGAGAGATGGCAGATCTAACTCTTCTAAATGCATGGTGATGCACTTACTTGAAGTTTTGGAGTCAAGAAGCTGGAAAAGGACAAGAACTTGGGGATGATTATTATAAAAAGTCTGGTTTGTCAAGCTCACAAGAGATGACAGCATAAAGGCAATGGTGATATTGGGGATTACATCTAGGATTGCTGGAATAAGAAGTGTTATCCTCCTCTGTAATGCATTATTGCTCCTTGTAAGATCACAGATGGAGTATGGTATGCAGTTTTCAGTAAGTCTAAAGTGGAGAAAGTGACTCCACAGAAATGCAGTCTGTACAAAGAAACACAATTAAATGTTAACTCTAATGGAAGGGTTGAGGGAATGTGTTATGTGACTGGAGGTTTAGGGAACCTGAACTGTTTTCTAAAAAAGGGGAGTCAAGGGGCGTATGGCACAGGTACACATGGCAATAATAACGATATATGAGAAAAGCATGGATAGGAAGGACTGTTGAGTAATTAGGAGGCCTGGCAGCCAGATTAAGAAAACACATTTCAATCGAGAAATTATGAAATAATTGTTTATAGAAAGGGTGGTAATGCAGAATACATATCCAGTATTAGTAGTAGAGGGCAAGGCAACTAAAGTATTTAAAAAGTATGGGATACTGGGATACATATATTTGAGGTGAGAGCCCAATGCCAACTCAGTAAATTAAAAGACTAGACAGATTTACTCTATCTTTCTTCTAGTACCATTTTAATTTATGTTATGTTGTATTATGTAATTTCCCGTAATGTTAAAGAAGAGAGATGTGCAGCGATCCCATGTAAACGATTAATATTCATATCAGCTAAATATGAAGATGATGCAAAGGTAGAAGCCTGTGTTTTGTAAATAGTGGTTGTTCAGCAGAATACAGAATACAGACAGCAATAGTAAAAAATAGGATCCAGATGGTGAAGCTCTGTCTGCACTCATTTTAGGGATCAGTCCTCAGTAGTACATAGTTAAGTAGTGATGCAAATGGAGAAGAGGGGAATATATGCCTACCCGATGATGTAAAAAGTTCTTTTTCAGTCGAATAACTGTACTACTTAATTACCTAAGGACTTGAACGATGGCAAAACAATAAAGATTAAAAGAAAATGTTTTTTCTTTCTACAACAGAGTTGATAATATAGGTGGGTTAAGTGGAATACGAAAAAATTGCACACTTAACGTTCAGAGCAACCTGGAGGGAATGCAAATTAACAAAATTAGTGGCAGTTTAAACTAAGCTAAAAAAAAAAAAGCACCTAGTCAGGAAAAACAGAGATAGGTGCAGTTAGCTTAATAACATCCTATAATCCTGTTCCTTCTCAACATCCTGAATCCAGATATCACTATCTCATAGTTCTGGTTCCGATCAGGCTATGCCTATGTTTCTGTGCAGATTAATTCATGCTGGCTGCTTGCATGATCACATCTGTTGAGCAAAGAACAGCAGCAGTCCCAGGACAACAGGAAACACACTGCTTTAGCTAACTCAAGACCAGGGACCATATTGTACATCCAACTATTGAACGGAACAGAAATAAAATTGTGGAACTGTTCCCCGGTGAGCTTGAACTTAAATATTACACCAGGACAAGTGCTTTGTAACCAACAAATAACCAAAATAAAATTAATGCACCATAAAAGTATAGCAAACATCCAGGGATTTGAATTGTGAATGCCTGTATGGAAAATACTGATAACAAACAAAACAGCATGCATATGTAGGCAACAACGTTACTTTATATAGCCTTTTCAACTATAACTGTCCAGCCTCTCTCTCATCCTACACTACATCACAGTGGTGCGAGATGTAACGCTTGAAAGCTTGAACTTAAACCTTTTCTGCCCTGCCTCTTACAGTAAATCACTACAAATATCATACAATTCCTTTGCCAAGACGAAATATTTTAAACAAACACTAAACCTGACAGAAAGAGAGTAGCACAGTGATCCAACTTAATTTCGTAATTTCCCCACAGTTGCCACAGTCTGCAGAGTGCAGAGTATTTCTAACAGGCAATAGGCATTAACAGTTAATTCACTTCATTAACGCATACATACATAAGTGCTTTTTTTTTTCTCTTTTTTTACTTACGTCGAGCTGGAGGTCGAGTTGCCAGAGGAAGTAAATTTTCTCATCCTAGCTTCCTGGAAAGCAGTGTGGACTGTGGAGGACGCCCGGGTGGGTGTTGGGTGGACGGTCGCAGACCAGAGTCACAGTCACAGACTACACTGCAGCAGAAGTTCACTTGTTGGCAGAGGCAGAAGTTAAACAACTTGAAGCTTGACTGCTTGAAAGTTAAAATTGTAAAAACAAATAGCTCTACTTGCTCACTGCTATGGCTGTGTTGTAGCCTGTGCTGTTATGCCAAATCTCAGACTCCAGGGTCAGGTGGTAATGGTAATAGTATAACACACTGTACGTCTTCCTTTTTTTGTCCAGATGTTACCGTATCCAACAGATGTGTCTGATGCAGTCATTCAGAACATCCTCTCAGCATTTGTTTTTGCTTTTCACAATGCTACAACCCACCTGCTTATACTGTCTGATTCTAGCTCACTTTTCTTTATTCTTTTATTCCTAACCCGGAAGAAGCTGTTTGGTAGACAGACGAGGGGAAAAAACAGCAAATTCTCTAAGACGCAACTGCAACTCGATGAAAGGCTGAATTCTTAAATCAGTCTACATGGAAAACCCTGTAGTTGAAAGTAAATAAATAAATCAGTTGCCAATGTCAGTGATGTCTGAAAGAGTCTCCAACAGGTTGTAAAAAAATAAATAAATAAAATAGAAAAAAATCGGAGTGAAAGAGGACCACTGGGGAATTCATGGCACCCCATTATTTTGCCCTCAAAACCAGTAAATACTGAGAAATTTGGTACGGATGAGAAGTCTGACCCAAGGTAGTATTTGTACTGCTTGGGGAAATTTGGCTAGGGCACTGGGGAACTTCCACTACCCTTTTCAATAGGTGTTGTGGGATGTTTCACATCCATATGAGCTGCCACCAACTCAAGCAGATAGGACCTTGGTTTAAAATGTCCTCTGAAGGGTGACACACAGAAGAGGGCAGCATCCCTCCAATCCTGTACTGCTCTGTCAGCAAGCCAGTCGCCCTGTCTGGGAAAAGAAACCACAGTTTTCAGCTGTAACTTCATCAACCTTCTCCTGGTCCTGTTCTTCCAGGTCTTCCAGCTTTGGAAGGTGTTTTTACTACAGTCTGCAACATGTCTGACAGCCAGCCTGCAGCCCTTAAGAAGGCAGAAAGATAATATAAAGTTTTTCAATACGAATGCTTATTTTCTATTCCTAAATCTGACCCTGCGGTGATTTCCTTGGGAAATCCTTCTTCAGGTAAATATTTGGTAAATGCTAATCCCCCGATAAGGATGGGATAGCCTTTGATACATTTGAGAAAAGAGCATATTCCTCAGCCACTTTTATTTTATGATTCTTAATTATAATGCTGACATGTTAAAGTTCTGGCTTGCTTCATTTGAGATAATGAAGAACATTATTGCAACTTTGTAGAACACGAAACACAAAAATCCTCTACCAACTAATAATACAGCTGGTGTAAAATAGATAAAGTTAAAGTAGCAAACAAACACCAACTGTACCACAGCTAGGAAGTTTATTATAAAACACAGGTAAGTGCTTTCAGGGATGTACCCCTTCATCAGACAACTCACAAAAACACTTCATTCCTTATATAGTAAAAACACATGCTATCAATTAAGTCTTAAAGACATAATGTTGAAAATAAATATATGAAAATGGTTCTAGTATATCTTAAATATTCATAAATGTTGATACACAAATTGTATATATGAGTCATGGTTGGTCATAATATAATAAAATTGCTAAAACCATGTCCTGCTGTGCAAAAATATTAAAACTTGAACTATAACATACAACATAAATACAAATAAGTAATGCACTAACAACATGTAAAATATAATATATATGTATGAAAAGGCATATTAGTGTGTGTGTGTATATATATATATATATATATATATATATATATATATATATATATATATATATATGCATGTGTGTATATAAATGTATAAAATACATAAATAGAAGTATACATGTATGTATGTAGATAATAAATATATAGATAAGAACTGTATAAATAACTTAGTATGTCATAATAACTGAACATAGATTACAGTAACTAAAATTGTATATTAAAATTTTAAAATCCTAACAGTCAATGTTTAAGTGGACGAGCTTTTAAGAAAGGTTTCAAGGACACCATATTGTTTAGACCTGGAGTTTTATCTGCATTAAACAACATAATCATTTTTGTTCTGCAACCTCCATGTCGTTAGACAAATTGCCCCCTCTCAATCTCTCTGGCAGGACTTGTAGAACAAGGAACTTAAAATTATGGTCTGGTTCCTCGTTCTTATTATGTGTTGCTATAGCACTACTCTCTTTACAATTGTTGATGTCCCTGTAGTGTTCCAGTATTTTCTCTTTCAACTGCCTGTTAGTCTTACCTATGTAAAAACTAAAATATACTGTGCAATAGGCAAGATATACTACATTAGATGTTGTACAGTCAGCGTATTGAATGCTGTTAAAACTGAAACCCTTAGATGGGTGTACAAAGCTTCTACCACTGTGAATATACTTTCAGGCTGTACAATCTCTACATATGTAGGTACCCAATCTATCAGATCTATTCTGTATGGTTGATGTATCATTCCTATGGCAAAGGTGTTAATGTTCTGTTGTTCCTAAATGTAAAATTAGGTTTAGGCCCAATAATACCTTGTACATCATTAATTGTAGAAAGAATGCCCCAATTCTTAGTAATAACATTACAAACAGAATTAATATTACTAGCAAATGTTAATGGCATTCTTAGGGTGTTATCAATAACCCCTTGCATATGGCTGGTCATGTTGTTAATGATTTGAGTATTTGGTTCAGTGCTCCCATCTTCATAAAAATAAGGTCTGCACCTTTCATTTCTATTTCTCCAACCTTCATTTAATACATTTATCTATAACATGTGCATTGTATCCCCTCTCTAAGAATTCTGTCTTCAATAGTTATAAAGCACTGGCTAATTCACTGTCATTGTTGAACAATCTCTTAGTTCTGTAAATTTGACCCTTAATAATATTCTGCTTGGTATGGTTAGGATGCATACTTGTGCTATGCAGGTAGTTGTTCTTCCTAACAGGTTTTCTATATAGGCTGGTTTTGATGTGAAGTAAATCATCTTTCCTAACCTTAACATCCAAGAAATCAATCTCTTGAACAGAATACTTAGATGTAAACCTAAGGAACGTAGTAGTATTGTTCAAGTAAGACAATAATTCATTTAAATCAGCCTCAGTGCCATTCCATAGCAAAAAGATGTCATCCACAAACCTAGTGTACCAGCTAATATGCTTGCTGTATATAGCATCAGATAATATATGAGTTTGTTCCCATTGTACAAGGGAAAGGATGGCATAGCTGTTGGCACAAGCTGTGACCATAGCCACATCAACTTTCTGTAAATAATAATTCTTGTGAAAAATGAAAACATTGTTGGTCAATATGATGTCCAATAATGCACAAATCAAATCATATTTGTTCCTAGTGTGATTTGCATTGTTAAGTAACTCCCTTACATTGCCAGTGCCCCAGTCATTGGGGATGACAGTGAAAAGTGATTTTATATCCATTGTCACAAAGAAACAACTGCTATCACCATTAATGTCAGCCCATTTCAATCTGAGAGTTTCCAGGAATGTTTTAGAGTCTTTAAGCACACTATCACAATCTTTCAGTAATGGATGTAGAGTTTTTTCAACAAAAATCAAAAGGGGCTCAGTCACCCACCCTTTGCTAGATACAATGGGACGCATTGGTGGTATATATAAATTTTTATGAATCTTGGGAAACCCATATACCTCAGGAATAGTAGGACTACTCACAGTAAAATAGTCAAATGTTTGCTCATTAATCATCCCTGTAATCAACAAGTCAAAATCAAAAAGGAAACCTTATCTATAATACCTTTCATAACAATGCATGATACAGATTGATATGTTACATCATTATTTAACAATTCAAACATTTGTTCAAGATATAGTCCCTTGTCTAGAACAACAATCCCCCCTCCCTTATCTGCAGGCCGTATCTCAGTAGAGTTCATTAGTTTCAATTCTTCCAGGGCTTTGTATTCAGATTTATGTAAAATGTGTCAATTATAGCATTACTGGGAGGAACATATGTACTGGGCTTCTTAAAAATGCCTTTATTCATTTGAGTGTTAGTGCCAAACATAGTACTTAGAGTTAAACTACGACCAAACAATTGCAAATCTCTCAGAAATTCAGGTAGATGTGCTTTCTTCACTGGTACAAAGGTTAAGCCTTTAACAACATAGTCTGCGTTTCAGTAAGCATATGAGAGGAGATATTGAAAGTTAAACCTGCCTTAATCTTTTCCTGTTGTGCCCTTCCGGACTCAGCGGTATTTGCTGTTGCTGATTCCTTGAACGTCCCCTGATGGGTAAGGGGTTCTGTAGTAAAAACAATTCACTTTGTTTGTTGAACTGGACACTGCTGATGTCATCATTCCATTGCTGGAAGTTTGCAGATGTCTGACATCTTTGGGTCTGACGGCTTGTATGCCATCTACATTTGGAGTCGACTTACTCGCACCCATTAAATCAGTCGCTGGTTGTACAGGACCGTTTATTGCGCCTGTATAGTTGGTAGCCATGTTGCTGCCTTTCATGTATGTCATACATGATATGGAGGGTGTGTTAGGTGGCTGCTCATTCGAAATAACACTTCCTTGCCTCGCTGTTGTGATTGACTCTGGTGACACTAATTGACATGTATTATTCATTGGGAGGCATTCTCTAGCCCAAGAGAACACATTCCCCATTTGAAAATCTTTGAAATCCCCATTTAATTTACATGTATTAACATTCAATAGCCTTTTTTCATAATTCAGGATGTTGTCATGTAAGGTTTCAAGTTTAACACCAACTAATTCAGCGGAATAGGAATCAAGTAATTTATCATATAGAACATTGATGTCCTTAGCCATTTCATCTTCTTGTAGTCGAAAACAATCTATCAGGAGATGTAAAAAACTTGCACTGCATTCTAGATTAATAATTTGCCACTGCCTGAGTAGTACAGGATAAACCTGTCCATATGTGGGCATTGTCAACACACAGAGACCTCTAGGCACAAGGTTATGCTTAAGAGATGCCTCAAAGTGAAAACGTTGCCATTGGAGGCATTTAAATTTGTATAATTTGTTTTCAAGCTCCTTATATGCACTATTAAAGTTATTTTGTTGTTCAAAATCATTGCTTACTGCTGCATCCGATATATTTAATCCTACATTTAAAAGAGGGTTGTTGCTAACAGTCAGTAGTCCATTGAACTTTCCCGTCGATAAGCCATCTGTATCCTTAGAGTTATTTCCATTGACTGTAGTCATAGATTCAGATGTAGATGACTGTATGCTTCCATCTGCCATGTTCAGTTTGGAGAGGAAAAACAATTGTAGAACACAAAACACAAAAATCCTCTACCAACTAATAAAACAGCTGGTGTAAAATAGATAAAGTTAAAGTAGCAAACAAACACCAACTTTACCACAGCTAGGAAGTTTATTATAAAACACAGGTAAGCGCTTTCAGGGATGTATCCCTTCATCAGATAACTCACAAAAACACTTCATTCCTTATATAGTAAAACACACGCTATCAATTAAGTCTTAAAGATACGATGTTGAAAACAAATGCATGAAAATGGTTCTTTCTAGTATATCTTAAATATTCATAAATGTTGATACACAAATTGTATATATGGGTCATTATTGCAACTTTTCCTACTTCTGAGGACAAATCTTTTCTGAATTTTCTTATAGCTTCTGTGTTTCAAGTTACCAAGCATTCTTTGAAGTTGACCTATGATTCCGCTGATTCCTCTGTTAGAGCAGCAACTATTGGATTTGTTATAAGGAGGTTTGCATGGTTACATTCTCAAAACTTTTCTGAGAATGTTTAAACTGAGGTTTTGAATTATCCCCTTGATAGGGGGGTTATTTGTCGACCATCTGATGCTCAAGAGGGTCCTTTGCATGCAGTAAGCAACAGTGCTCAGGAAGGGTGATATTTGTTTACAAGTGTGGTATAGGAGAGGATGTTGCTGCTTATGCTGGCATGTGGCTCCTTGCTACAAATAGAAGAGTGTTGAGCAGATAAACAATGGAGACATTTCATGGTGAAAGATTATTTTACTTGTATCTTTGCTGGTGTTACTCATCCTGAGCTGAGACAGATTTCCGGAGAGGTTGTGGTTTATCAGGATGGGTTAATGTTATAGATAGGAGACTGTCATTTAATTTATCATCCTTCAGAGGTTTAGGGTCCTTTGAACTATACCATGTTGTATGCTGGGAGATAAAGCTGCTTACTGTACACATAAGGCAGTGCTTAATGTATATCATGGCTTTGGGTTGTCTGAGAACATTTACTACTCATCAATGTGTAGATTAATGTCTAAGTTTGACAGGTATATATATATATATATATATATATATATATATATATATATATATATATAAAGTAAGAGAACTTCTTTGCATCTGGTTAGCATGTTAGAAAACATCTAGATAGCATGTAAAAATATTTCCTGTCAGCAAAAGAGCACTGGGGAAGGCTAGACATTGGCTGGCAATTTCAATGCTTACTTCTGCCCAAATCCAACGTTTGGGGATTGGTTCTTAGGATTATCTGGGGGGATAGGATGGCCTTATAAACAAAGAGGAGGAGAATTCTGATCAGTGGGTTATTATTAAGATAAAGAGAGACTATGTTAGGACTAGTGGGAAGCAGAACAAGTAGACAAAACCTTTGTGGCCTGACAGGTGTGGCTGGGTGTACCTCAGTCACAGTTACGTACAGGACCAAGTGAGTTTAGGAAGGAAGTCAAAGTGCTGAAGCAAACTATACAAAATATACACAACAAAAAATGGAACTCTGTTACAGTGCTTTAAATTTAAAGTATTTTGGAAATATCCAAGATGCTCAATAGTCATTATCCTTAAAATTAAGGCAAAGGATAGTGGAAAGGATGATCTCCAAGAGAAAGAAGAGGAAAGGATGGTCCCATCCTTGAAAGTGGTCCTAGCAGGCTCTGTGTTATTACTTGCACATAGAATCTTCTCATTCATAAAGCTGGAAAAGTTGGAAAAAGGCAATTTCAGACAAATCCAAGAACTGTGGAGCTCTAGGGAACAAGGTGATGACATAAACAAACTAGTTTCTAGAAATGTCTAAAATGGCTGCGCACTGATCAGCTGATCAGCTGTTTAACTTCAGCTCTCCCAGTGTGAAAAAATAAACTGAGAGGCAGCAGCCAGTGACATTATCAACTTGAGTAAAATTCAGTTAGAATAAACTAAGAGAGCCTGAAATAAAGTCAACTGAAAAAGGTGAAGAGAAAACACTGGCTGGGGAGAGTCCTGCAGTTGTTCAGCAAAAAGTAGTTCAAGCTCCAGCTTTGGTACAAGCCATTACTTCTGGTAATCTAGAGGACAGAATAAGTGAAATTTGGTCAGAGCTGATTAAAATAAATGAAACACTGAAGAGTGCATCAACTCAAATAACAAAAAGCTGGAAAAATGGAAGAAGCTTTAAGCACATATTCAGATGAGCTGATAAAACTGCAAAAATCAGAGGTTGAAATGAAGAAAAGGCTGGCCGACTAAGAGACTGTATAAGAAGAGATGTTTTTCAAAAAAAAAAAAATGGTAGAATTAAAGGACAGATCACATAGGGAATTTTTTTTTTTTTTTGCTACACCAGAGAAACTAAAAGGAACAGGCTGTATTAATTGTATGAAGGCACAAATAAGACTGGTGTTCCACAGCAAGAACTGTTAATTGAAAGGGCACACTGTGTATGTTCCAAATCTGGCCACTAGAAAGCTGTCAAAACATTTATTAGTAAAGATGCAGACCTACAAGGAGAAAGAGTTGATCCTGACAAAACTGTGACAAAAAGGCAAAGTATTAAGTGTTGGAGACAGTAGAGTGCTTGTGGAAAGTGATTATTCATTGTACAACAGGCAGAAGAGAAACAAATGTATTCCAGTTCTGATGATAGGAGGTACTGCCAGCACAACTATCTGGACTTTTGTAAATAATTATATGTTATTTGTGAATATCAAACTGATTTATACAAGGTGCTTGTGTTGTAAATGTATTAGAACTGTATGTCATGTGTATATCAAACTGATTTGTACAGCCATTTGTGTTGAAAAGGTGTTTGTAAAGTGCTTGTGTTTGAAACTTATCCACAGAGTGTGCCCTACTGGAGAGAACATAAATGTACATGCAGTATTGTAACTCTTTAAATGTATGCTTTAACAGAGGAATCTGAAAAACAGGAAGTTAACTCCTGTCCAGCAAACTTTAAAATATACCTGAAATTAAATCACTTTACGGGCTTGGCCATAAAGATGCTATCTCACAGGTTTCAGTGCAGCCAGAGACACAAGGTCTGTACTAGGAAGCTTTCTGTATTGTCTTTGGGGTGACTTAATTACTACTCTGGAAGAGTGGAGATATGAAATTGTTTTATGACTTCCAGCACCTGCCAAAGATCTGAGCAAAAGCCCTTGTGTGTGTATTTGTACAGGTAAGTGCTAAATTACAACAATGGGGGTTTGCATGGGAACTAGAAGTCAGATGACCAGAAGTGATGTTATTCTGCAAGCTATCCCAGAAGTAATATTTTAGATATTATTTTGAGAAGTCTCTTAGTGAAACTGAGTATTCTGTATTCTGTCTTGGGCCTGACAACAAGAAGGACCATTCACTGCATCATCTGCCTTGCTCTGTTAAGTAAGTAGGGAATGGTGATTCTCTTAAATTCAGTCAGGAATATATTGAAGCTTAGGTTTAGATATTATTTTTCTTTATTTGTCTGCATCTGTCCTTCAATGTTATTTTAAATATTTCCTGTGATTTTGAATTATGATGTCACTGTGAACAGATATTTAGTATTGTCTTGTTATTTTATTATTTATTATGAAATATATTTAAATGCTTCATTGTGGTTGATCTTTGTAGAGATATTTAAGTTTTGAGAGTGTTTGCCTATTTATTTGGTGACACTGTGTGGGCCACTCCAGATTGCCTTGCTCTTGGTCAAACTACCATTTGTATTAGTATTAATATTACTCAATAAAATTGGACACCCTTTGTTAAGGGCATTAAAGTAGCTGGCGAGGGATTCTGATGGCAGTGATAACTACCTTATAGTCTGGTCATGGGGGACATAGCTAGTAAACCTGTGCCAGCCTTTCTCAGGTGTGTGTGTGTGTGTGTGTGTGTGTGTGTGTGTGTGTGTGTGTGTGTGTGTGTGTGTGTGTGTGTGTGTATGTGTGCAAATCAAATCTCAAAGAGTGTTTGTGTCTGCTACTTGGGCAGGGACATGAAGCACTGGTTGGACATAGAGAGTGTTGGAGGACTTGGCATGGAACTCTGGATAAAGACTTAACTGTATAGCTGTGCGAGTGGGAAGTCTTATTGGGGATCTAGAGAAAGAGAGAGGAACCAGTCTTTGGACTGATTGTGTTCCCTGTGTGCTCTTAAGGGAAATTGTGCTTGATTGTGCTTGATGCAGATAGCTGCATCTGGAGATACTGCGTGTATACCTGTTATCCTCTCAGTGAACATTCCCCACAGGTGTCAGTGGTGATGATTGAGGCTCCTGGATTACTGGCCCAGAGGTGGAGGGTCATCACACCAGTAATCATGGAACGTTGATAAGCAGATGTGAGACTCAAGCTGCTGTAGATAGCTGTTGTTAGCATTTTTCCCTGGAGGATTAAAGTAATTTTTCTTGATGCAGAACAAGCTAATGGAGAAATTGCAAAAGTTTGTCCAAGGGAGGTTGGTGTAATAGTCAAGATAGTTGTCTTACAGACACAAAGTGCAGGGTTTGATTCTCATGTGCGTTAATTAGCTAGGTTTAAAATGGCCCACAAGGGCAGTTAGCCTAGTACTAATTTATGAACCTATGCACCTATAAAAAAATGAGCCATCAAGCAGAAGGGGACTTAGAAGAATGAAAAGTAATAAGATAATAAAACATACAGAGAGACTTTGCCAGTGAAACCTTTCCTCTGTTCCAAAGGAAAAGGCTTGAGATGCAGAAAAAAAGCAAAGGAGTTGACCAGAAGAATCGGGAGTACACTGGAACTGAACTGGAATCTGGATTTGGGAGATGGAGATAAATAGGAAGAAGGCTAGTAACATGGAAAATAATGAATAAATGTGAGACTGCAAAGCATCAATCTCATTTGTGAAGTACAGCTGTTTGCTCACTTCATTGCATTAATGTTTGGAAGGACTCTGGGGGAAGGGGAAGAAGAAAGAAAGAAAAAATGTTCTGTTCTTAACAGTATTTCTATTAAACGTTTCCATATAAATAACATATTTTACGGTAAAGTATTTTGAGTTCTTGTATGTTTCACTTCTTATATTTGGTATTAAAGAATGTAGGCATTACAGTTCAAAAATGAGAAGAAAAGCTGGACAAAACATGTTTAAGGTAATAGGCTGTAATCTTCAATTGTTGAGGTGGGGGATGGGGTGCAAAAGTACATGGGTCATAATATATGTAGAGCTGATATGTTTTTGAATAGGTGAATGCCTGAAATAAGACCATTGCTTAATCTAATAAGAAATTTTAAGTGGAAACAAGTAAATATGAGAACAAATATCCTTAGCAGAGTCGCAGGAACACAGCGGCTTCTATAATTCAACGTAAGAAAAGTCACCACATTTAAGAATCCACTTTTTCAGGAAGAACAATAGCTCCACAGGAAATGAACAGGGAACGTTCTTTATTATACGATCAGTGAGCGCTTTCACCCATAAAGGGCTTCATCAGACTGTACAAAATAGATTAGTTAGAACAGTCCTTAAATACTTGCTTCAATTAAGAAATCAATTAAAAACAATTAAAAATTTTTTACATAAAATCGAAACTTTTAAAATCTGGTAATGCAAAAACAAGAGATCAACTCAATCTATGCTACTCTTATTATGAGAAATATTAAATATTATCATAAGACATTTAATTAAAGCTGTTTTCTAAATTAATATTATATGACTACGTATTTATTTCATTTAGAGAATTGCCTTAGAAATATTCCCATTGCAGTAACCACTAAAGTCCACCAGATGGTGGTGAACCACAATTCACATAATACATCAAATATACTTAACTTGATAAGAGAACTTTAGTTATAAGAATAATTTATGCATGTATCAACTATAGATGTATTATAAACTTAAAAACATCATGAAGTTCATTAAAGCTTAATCCTAGATATACAAGCAATTAAATGTACATGGTTAATGTATTAACAAATGCCATAATTCCTAATCATGCTGCTTTTTGTAATAATTAGAAAGCCTATTATTCATGGCAATTATATCTTTCATAACAGTGATGACAGTGAAAATTTTTATATACATAAATGACCGTGTTCAATGCATTCATTTAAATGTTTTACCTAATCTCCTCTTTTTAAGAAAGGGATAGATATTAATTTTGTCATTCAAGCCAGGGGGGTGATCCGCTTTGCCTTGAATAATCCATCTAGCCTCATGTTCTAAGGTGGTCGTTTCTATGTCCCTCCTCTTAAATTATGTGGAATGGTTTGTATAACAAAAAACGTAAATGTGTGTTCGCTTCCATTTCTCTTTACATGTTTAGCTAGGGCATTCCTATCATCACCTATCCTGATACTGTAAATATGTTCTCTTATTCTTTCCCTTAGCTGTCTATTCGTCTTTCCTATATAGAAAGCTTTGCATGCACTGCACTGGGCTAAATAGACCACATTCTCCGTTATGCAGGAAGTACCAGTATGGAAGGTAAAGGTGTGCCCTGTAGTTGGTAACTTAAAATATGCCTCAGTGTTAATATGTCTGCAT
This sequence comes from Protopterus annectens, assembly GCF_019279795.1. Taxonomy (NCBI): domain Eukaryota; kingdom Metazoa; phylum Chordata; order Ceratodontiformes; family Protopteridae; genus Protopterus; species Protopterus annectens. Next base: position 963,341,801 of record NC_056725.1, read on the forward strand.
TGATTGCAACTATTACAAGGAATAGTGTTCACTTGATGTGTGACATGACTGCTCATAAGTTTATGACATAAAGTTCGTTTTAAATTAAATTTATTTTGTAACTAAATCTGGGCTGTTCTTCTATTAAATCACGGACATCATCATCTATCCTCAACAGATGCCAGTGCTTGGCTATTATATTCTTAACCTCACTAATGTCTTTAGTATAATATAGCGAAAAGCTAACTACTGAATCTTTAGTTCCACTAGTGGTATCTTCTCCTTCTACATTGACTCTGCTGGAAAAGTAGGGACGTTCTTGTGTCCCTTAATCCATATACTTCATCTATTGCTCTGTCTACATCTCCCACGCTATAGGACTTTTCCATTAATCTATCTTTTAACCCTTCAACCTCATCCAAAAAGCCTTTCTCAGTAGGATTAAGCCTAGAGGCTCTCATTACTTGTCCCTTTATCACATTTTCAAAAACGTGCTTGGGATGCATACTGTTCCTATGCAGGATAGAGTTCCTAAAACACATTTTTCTATGAACCGAAGTATTGACAATGCCATTGCCTAATTTTATTACATTCACGTCTAAGAAAGAAATTTCTTCTAAGGAGTATGACATAGTGAATTTAAGGTAGGGCGTCAAAGTGTTGACGTCCTTCTCAAATTCTAACAGACTGTCTATGTTTCCTTTCCAAACCAAGAAGAGGTCGTCCACGAATCTCCTGTAAAAAGTGGCATGATTTCTAAAGGAGAGAAGTTTAAATAGCTCTTCCTTCTCCCATTCGGCCATTACTATGTTGGCGTAGCTATTGGCACAGGATGTGCCCATAGCTACGCCATCATTCTGTATATACAAATTCTCATCAAAAATGAAAATGTTATTTTCTAGTATGATTTCCAGGAACATGGTTAGTAACTCTATGAATTGATAATCCATGTCAGCATACTTTTTAAGGTAATTAGAAACACTATTAATACCCACTTCATTAGGTATAACCGTAAAGAGGCTTTTTACATCCAAAGTTACCAGCAGACATTCTTCGATATTATCTTCTTTAGATAGATATTCATATAACTCTAACAGAAACTGTTTGCTGTCTTTCAAGATGTTTACATTACTTCCCAATACTGTTTTCAGATGTTGTTCCACAAACAGAGAAAATGGTTCTGTTAGCCATCCACGCCCTGAGACTATGGGTCTCATAGGAGGATTTTCTAACCCTTTATGTATTTTAGGGAGTCCTTTCAATACAGGGATTAGCGGATGGTTAACTTTGAGGAACATATAAAAGTCTTTCTTAATTAATTTGCTTCTCAGTAAATCTCAGACTAGAGGTCCCTTACCCTATCCAGTCCCCCCTACTCCGAGGGCGTTCTCGCTCTATGAGCAGGGGAAGGCAAAAAAGGAAATTTATGGAACCCAATCAGGTGGGGCCCACACTCAAGAAAATGTGGACAAAGACAGGGAATCCCTAGTTATAAATCTATCACATAAGAATCTCAGTACTGAAGAGAAAGAAGTACTTGAAAAGGGCTTATCCTTCATACCCACCCGAATGAGTGAACATACAGACACTGTTATAGATGTAAGGATGTTTGTAAGGAATTTACAACTGAGACTTGACTTTGGACAAGTAGATAAGGACCGAGCAAACAAAGTGTTTAAACCAGTGAGTACATACTCCCCACCCCTAAATCCAGTGATTGAAACTTATACCAGGCTTGTGGAAAATGACCTATATGACTATTATTCAACTAAAAGACCTATGCAAGGGAAGAAGTTTGGTAAGAATAATTTGACTTACACCCAAAGGAAAGCACTACAAAGTTTAAAAGAGGATGATAGTATAGTGATAGTACCAGCAGACAAAGGAGGTCCATTGGTGGTTATGAACACCGAACACTATATCAGGAATATGACTAATATGTTAAACAATGATGGTAATTATCTGAGATTAGATATTAATGATGTGATTATAAGAATCTTTAGAATTTATGATACTCTAGAAGATTTACTGAGAAGCAAATGTTCCTGGAAATCATACTAGAAAATAACATTTTCATTTTTGATGAGAATTTGTATATACAGAATGATGGCGTAGCTATGGGCACATCCTGTGCCAATAGCTACGCCAACATAGTAATGGCCGAATGGGAGAAGGAAGAGCTATTTAAACTTCTCTCCTTTAGAAATCATGCCACTTTTTACAGGAGATTCGTGGACGACCTCTTCTTGGTTTGGAAAGGAAACATAGACAGTCTGTTAGAATTTGAGAAGGACGTCAACACTTTGACGCCCTACCTTAAATTCACTATGTCATACTCCTTAGAAGAAATTTCTTTCTTAGACGTGAATGTAATAAAATTAGGCAATGGCATTGTCAATACTTCGGTTCATAGAAAAATGTGTTTTAGGAACTCTATCCTGCATAGGAACAGTATGCATCCCAAGCACGTTTTTGAAAATGTGATAAAGGGACAAGTAATGAGAGCCTCTAGGCTTAATCCTACTGAGAAAGGCTTTTTGGATGAGGTTGAAGGGTTAAAAGATAGATTAATGGAAAAGTCCTATAGCGTAGGAGATGTAGACAGAGCAATAGATGAAGTATATGGATTAAGGGACACAAGAGCACGTCCCTACTTTTCCAGCAGAGTCAATGTAGACGAAGGAGAAGATACCACTAGTGGAACTAAAGATTCAGTAGTTAGCTTTTCGCTATATTATACTAAAGACATTAGTGAGGTTAAGAATATAATAGCCAAGCACTGGCATCTGTTGAGGATAGATGATGATGTCCGTGATTTAATAGAAGAACAGCCCAGATTTAGTTACAAAAATAAATTTAATTTAAAACGAACTTTATGTCATAAACTTATGAGCAGTCATGTCACACATCAAGTGAACACTATTCCTTGTAATAGTTGCAATCAATGCAGACATATTAACACTGAGGCATATTTTAAGTTACCAACTACAGGGCACACCTTTACCTTCCATACTGGTACTTCCTGCATAACGGAGAATGTGGTCTATTTAGCCCAGTGCAGTGCATGCAAAGCTTTCTATATAGGAAAGACGAATAGACAGCTAAGGGAAAGAATAAGAGAACATATTTACAGTATCAGGATAGGTGATGATAGGAATGCCCTAGCTAAACATGTAAAGAGAAATGGAAGCGAACACACATTTACGTTTTTTGTTATACAAACCATTCCACATAATTTAAGAGGAGGGGACATAGAAACGACCACCTTAGAACATGAGGCTAGATGGATTATTCGTTGCAAAGCGGATCACCCCCCTGGCTTGAATGACAAAATTAATATCTATCCCTTTCTTAAAAAGAGGAGATTAGGTAAAACATTTAAATGAATGCATTGAACACGGTCATTTATGTATATAAAAATTTTCACTGTCATCACTGTTATGAAAGATATAATTGCCATGAATAATAGGCTTTCTAATTATTACAAAAAGCAGCATGATTAGGAATTATGGCATTTGTTAATACATTAACCATGTACATTTAATTGCTTGTATATCTAGGATTAAGCTTTAATGAACTTCATGATGTTTTTAAGTTTATAATACATCTATAGTTGATACATGCATAAATTATTCTTATAACTAAAGTTCTCTTATCAAGTTAAGTATATTTGATGTATTATGTGAATTGTGGTTCACCACCATCTGGTGGACTTTAGTGGTTACTGCAATGGGAATATTTCTAAGGCAATTCTCCAAATGAAATAAATACGTAGTCATATAATATTAATTTAGAAAACAGCTTTAATTAAATGTCTTATGATAATATTTAATATTTCTCATAATAAGAGTAGCATAGATTGAGTTGATCTCTTGTTTTGCATTACCAGATTTTAAAAGTTTCGATTTTATGTAAAAAATTTTTAATTGTTTTTAATTGATTTCTTAATTGAAGCAAGTATTTAAGGACTGTTCTAACTAATCTATTTTGTACAGTCTGATGAAGCCCTTTATGGGTGAAAGCGCTCACTGATCGTATAATAAAGAACGTTCCCTGTTCATTTCCTGTGGAGCTATTGTTCTTCCTGAAAAAGTGGATTCTTAAATGTGGTGACTTTTCTTACGTTGAATTATAGAAGCCGCTGTGTTCCTGCGACTCTGCTAAGGATTTATCATATTTATACATAGCAGGAACACTTATTCTCTGGTTTGGGGCACTGTTGCTATTTGATGAGAACAAATATAATGAAAAGTTTTCATTTAGCAATAAATGTTTCAGCTTGTCATTAATGCTGCCGCAGAGGACTACATTTTTCTTTTTTCTGCTACATTTCTATGGAGACTTAATGATAATAGGGCAATAAAAGACAGAGCAATGGTTTCTTCACGGCTTAAAGTTAATGATTTCTGACAGTATGCAAGTTGTTTTCACATTGGGGGTGGGCGATAAAGATAAAGAGCAGACACCAATTAGTATACTAGAGGCACAGGCAATATTACGTGTTTTAGCATGGATAACCTAAATTTCAGGCTAATTATGACCTATGTTAGCAGCTGTGTGTTGGGTACAAATGGTCCTATTAGGAGGGATTAACTTAATTCTTTGAAGATGTACATAGTTGTGTGTGTTTGCATTAAGTTAACAGGGTTCTGGGGTGCGTGTGCTTTTTTTGTCTGAGTATTTTTATTAAAATAAAAAGTCTTGCAAAATGTGACACAGGTTTCAGTGTTGATGATGAAAAAAAATGTATAAAAGATTAACTTGCCAAATATTAATGGGTGCATGTATCATAAAAGCTGAACATATACATTAAAAAACTGCCATGTAGAATAGGTGGGAATAATGACTTCTTACCATAATGGAGACACTTTCCATATTATCTTGGAATGTGAATGGTTTAACAGGTATAGACAAAAAGTAAAGAATGCTTAATTATATTAAGAAATAAAGAGTTCAAATAGCAGTGCTGCAGGAAATACATTTTGGAAAGAACTGAGCAAGTGAATTTGATAAAGGAAGGATTTCAGGATGAATAATCTGCAGAATATCAGGGACAAAGGAAAGAACAGTACTTATATTAATTGCTAGAGGAGCTCAGTAGTGACAGAAGAGGAAAATATAATAACTTTAGATTTGTGGTAGTAAATGACTTCTTATAAATGATGAGGATTACACTGGCATGTATTTATGTTCTACTAAAACTGCTGTTGCGAAGCTTAGCTTTCAGCAGAGAATATTACTTATAAGTAGGGACTGGAATTTGATTTGCAACAATGAGGATGTATCTGGGAGCTTAGAAGGGAAATATAACAAAAGACAATAGATTTCTGAAGAAATTTTTAAAAATATTTGGTATGAAAGATGTGAATTCAGTAGCAGGACTGTGGAAAGAATTTTGTTATTATCCCCCTAGGATAGACTAGACAATAATTAAATTTTATAGGAACATATGCATTTAATTGAGAACTGTGATACACATCCAATAAATATTTCAGATCTTGCACCAATAATCACTAAGATAAAAATGCAGAGTAAGGAAGTAAAGATGAGACATTGATGCTTTCCTACCCAGCTGTTAAAAAATAGGAATTTAAGGAATGGGTGGTGGAAGTTATCTTTGAGATGTTATGGAAGATAGAAAGTACTCTAGAAATTATAGCTAGTGCGTGGAATAAAATAAAAGTGTAGTTTAAAAGTAGGGTAGAAAAAAGAAAAAGAGATCTGGTTAAGAAGTAATAAGAATTATTTAAAGGGGCTGACAAAGGATAAAGTAGTATAAAATAAGGGGAATCTCACAGAAAAGAAAAGGTGCACTTACAGAGTGCTAAAGAGAAAATAAAACACTACCTGGATAATATGCATGAGTTTAGAAAGTTTGCTGTTAAGCAACTGTCTTTGATAATAACTCCAGTGCACAAAAACGTTTGACACAATGATTTAGGCCAAGGACTGTATTAATTGTTATTGTCAGACAAGGAGCATCTAACAAGGAAAATAACCAGAGATCCTGTAGAAGTATAAGAGATATTTGAGAAATTTTATGAGCATTTGTATAAAATATAGACATGTAAATCAAGAAAATGGAAATATTTATGAAAGACTTATATATGCCAAGGTTAGAGGTTGATGAGACTTAACAACTAGCAGTTAAGGTAGGACAAAATGATATAAAAATGGTGATATATAACCAATCTACAGGAAAGTCTCCAGGAATAGATGGTATTCCTGTGGAAGTCTGAAAGGTAGGAAGGAAGAAAGTGATAAAGATCTGGAAGGCTTTGTTGAACAGTATTTTAAATGGAAGGGAGGCACGAACATCCTGGAAAAAGCTCTTGTGTCTGTAATACCTAAGTATGGTAAAGACCCATCTGATCCAGTTTTTATATTGGCCCATTTCAATTTTAAACCAATATTATAAAGTGTTTGTGGCTAAAACAATGACAAAGGTGAAACCAAAAATTGATAGATATGGACCAGTGAGTTTTTCTTTTATTTGGGGGGGGCGGCAACATTTGACAATATTAACAGAACAATAAGGATCCAGAGGGAAGCAGAAAATGCCACTCTTATAGGTGGGTCTCGATGCAGAGAAAGCATTTAAGCATTTGACAGAGTAAACCGTGATTTTATGAGAAAGGAAATGGAAGCATTTGCATTTCCTGATACAATAATAATGCTAATTAGAAGGATATATGAGGGATCAGAGGGAAATATCAAAGTGAGAGGGTTCTGCTCTGAGAAGTTGTGTCTGAATAGAGGAATGAGGCAGGGGTGTCCTCTTTCCCCTTTGTTATTTCTGTCATATTTAGAACAATAGGCAAAGAAAATAAAAGATTCAGAAATTCAAGGATATAACTGATATGGTGTTCAAGAAAAGTTGGCTTTATTTGCAGATGACATTTTTTTTTACCTGATGGAACCAGAAAAGGGCATATCGGTGTTGTGGAGCATTCTGAGATAGTTTCTGTTGTGGAACATTCTGAGCCAGTTCCAGTTTTTTGGCTTATAAAATTAATGAAGATAGACCAAAGTCTATAGCTGTAAACTACTTACCCACACATGAATTGGCTCAACAATACCCATATTAAAATTAAAACAGATGGCATTACACCAAGTTGTTTTTTTATAAAAATTTAATTTAGTAGCACAAAAGAAATGAATTATTAACTTAATTTCCTGTAGGTGTCAATCAATAAACATAAACCTGATGTCTAGCAAGAAAGACAGAAACCCCCACCAGATTAATTATATTAGATACTGGCAGTGTGGTAATGCATGCGACATACCACGTGTTACATTTAATCAAGAGTTAAGATTCCATGAGTCCCGTATTAACAGGTTTTCTTTGTCTGAGAGTGTTTTTGTCATAGATAGGCATTGTGAAAGAGTTCTGCATTCTTTATCTTCTCTCTCTTTGGGAGATCCACAAAACTGACGCGGTGTTTTAAATAACTTGTTTTTTGTTTAAAATATTCTTTAGTGTCTCACTGCTGTTTTTCTACTGTTTAAAAACATTTTTAGTGTTTCCCACCTAAATTACCATAGCTAGTAGCTGTAGCATCGTCTGGATACAGGTTAGTTGCATCTGGGTCTGTTTGTAGTGGCTGTTGTATTCTGAGCACATTTTCCATACCATCTTTGATTGGAGATTGGAAGGGGCCCTTCTGCACCCTTGTGAGAGATGTGTGCTGATTGGAACCTGTCTGGTGAAGTATTATTGGTCTAGGGCTTGGAGTAAGCACCCTCATTGGTTCTTTTGAGTTTTTTAAGGTTTTTTTTTTTTTTTAAGTTTTTAGCTTCTGGTATTTAAGCCCCGAGTTTGAGCAGGTTTCTGCTTGTTTGCACGTATGTGTCATTGCTGGACAGATAATTTTGACAGCGTTTCTCTTAGATACAACTGTAGTACATTAGTGTAGTCCTCATCTTTAGTACACCTCCAGTCTGAGAATTATTGCTATTGAGCTGTGAAGCTATTAAACCACCAGGCAAAAACCCCATCAGAAATACCCATCTACAGAGCACCTCCTAGATTAGTCCTGGAAACACCCCCTTTGTGATAACAGTTTTTCAAATTTAGCATTATGGATAGTTGGACTACTCTTGTTTCTCCTGCCAGCCTTGTTGACTTGGGTCTCATGAGGCAGTATGGCAACTGCCTCTTGTACACTGACAACCCTCTACTAATAACTCACTCTAGTACAGAGTGTGAGATATGTATCTAAACCAAGAATCTTGAATCCCTGCTCTCTTGCACTTGAAACAGTAACACTGAAGAAGTTGTCAACTCACCCACCACTACTCATGCACATAATACTACTATTTGTACACATAGTATGCATCCAATACATAAATTAACATATGTGGAGGTTCTCTCAAAAAACTAACCAAAACATCATAAACCTGCAAAACAAAAAGACTGCTACAGCTAACACATTTCCCACAGCACCAAGACATATATCAACACCGGTGTCTCACCTACCAAGCCCTTAAGGCGTAACACTCAAATAAAAACACATTTTCTTGTCATTGGAGACTCCATAGTGAGACACACGGATGTCCCACTCACCAGGTCAGATAAGGAGAAAGTCATGGTCAGCTGCCTGACCGGTGCCAGGATTCGTCAGATCATGGATGCACTCAAGCCTATTGGCAGTAAGTACCGTTATGACTGTGTCATAGCTCATGTTGGAGTGAATAATCTGAAATGTACCTCACTGGACTATATGAAGAGAGACATGATTGAGCTCTCTGAGTATGTGTCACAGGCAGGTATGTCCCTAGCCTTGAGCAGCATATTACCCTCATCTGGGATGATGCAACAGTATAAACAAAAAAAAGATTGATTTCAATAATTGGCTTAGTTTTTGCCATCATTCAAAGGGGATTTAATTTCTGTCAGCCTGGGATGACATTGTCGACAAACCTCACTGCTTTGTCAGAGATGGTTTGCACCTGGCACCACTAGGCTTTCGGCTCCTGGCAAAGGCTATTGCCTCTCCCAGACTGCCTTTTTTAGGCAAGGTCTTCAAAACAAAATTGCCGACATGAAAATTGTCAACCTTAACAAAATAAGGGTTGTGCTACTAAACACTAGGAGCTTAAACCAAAAACTGCACACCCTGGACGCACTTCTATCACTGAAGGATGTAAATGTCTGTGCAGTCGCAGAACCCTGGTTCAAGACCTTAGAGAGTACCCCAGCTTTGCAAGACTACAATGCACCTTCAGACCACAAAAAGAACACGTGAAAGCCGAAGGAGGAGTGTTTTCTATCTATATTAGAGATAAATTTGCCTCCCGACTAGTTAGACTGGACAACTCCATGGAGTTACTCCAAGTTTAGATTACTGTGGGCAAGACCCCCATTCAAGTCACATCTAGTTGTAGATCCCCTTCCATAGATCATGATGCGGATGAGGCCTACTTGACCAAACCGGAGTCAATTCGAATTTTGCCAAACACTCTGGTCATGGGGATTTCAATTATCCCACCATCAACTGAGACACCTACTTTAGCCCTAACTCACTAGTGCAATTGTTCATTGACTTTCTTAACTCAAATGCCCTGGAACAAATTGTTCAAACCCCAACAAGAGGAGCAAACATACTAGATCTGGTCCTCACCTTGATGAAAGGAGATATTGCCAGCCTAGCTAGCTGGAATTTTGTAAATAATTATATGTCATTGGTGAATATCGAAATGATTTATACAAGATTGTGTTACAAATGTATTAGAACTGTACGTCATGTGTATATCAAACTGCTTGTCAGAGGTGGGTGTTGAAAAGGGTATTTGCAGACTGCTGTTTGAAATGTAGCCACAGTGTGCTTTACTGGAAGAGAACAGAAATGTACATGCACTATTGTAACTGTTTAAATGTATATATTTTAACAGTGGAAACTGGAATACATGAGTTTAAGTTCAGAAAAATAACTGAAATTAAATTACTTTATGGCTAGGACAAAAAATGGTATATTTCAGTTTTCAGTACAGCAATATACACATTGTCTGTACTAGGAAACTTTCTGTATTGTCTTTAGGGTGAAATAATTGCTAGTCTTGAAAGCATAAAGGAATGCAATTGTTTTATGACTTCCAGCATCTGCCAGAGATCTGAGGAGAAGCCCTTGTCTGTATATGTTTTTATTTTTACAGGTGGATGCTAAATATTGCCAGCTTCATCAGTGGTTGTTTGGGCTGGGAACTAGCAGTAAGATGACAAGAAATTATGCCATTCTGCAAGTTATGCCAGCAGTAATATTTGAGATATTAATTTGAGAAATCTCGTAGTGAGACAGAGCATTCTGTATTCTGTGTTGGACCTGACAACAACTAGAAGATCCCTTCACCACATCTGCCTTGCTCTATTAGTAAGTTACTAGAGTATAGTAATTCTCTTAGATACAGTCAGGAATATAGTAAAGCTTAGTTTAGATGTTTTTTATTTATTTATTTGAGACTGTCCTGCAATGTTGTTTTAAATATTTTTTGTGGTTTTGGACTCTGATGTCACTGTGAATATATATTTAGTATTGTCTTGTTATGTTATTATTTATTATTTAATATATTTAAACTTTTCATTGTGACTGATCTGTGTAGAGATATTTAAGTTCTGAGAGTACTTGCATATTTATTTGGTGATGCTGTGTGGGCCACTTCTAATAGCCTTGCTCTTGGTCAAACTACCATTTATGTTATTGTTAATATTAATATTACACAGTTACACAGTAAGATTGGACACCCTTTGTTAAGGACCTTAAAGTAGCTGATAAGGAGTGACTGGTGGCAGTAAAAACTACCTTATAGTCTGGGCAGAAGGGGGCATAGCTAGTAAACCTGTGCCAGCCTTTCCCAGGTGAGTGTGTGTAAATCAAACCTCGAAGAGTGTGTGTGACAGCTACTTGGGAAGGGACACGAAACACTGAGAGGGTTCTAGAGGTCCTGGCTTGGTCACTCAGCTGAGATCTCAATTCTATAGCTGTGCCAGTGTGGAGTCTTACTGGGGAACTGGAGGAAGAGGGAGAAACCAGCCTCAGACTGATTGTGGTCTCTGTGTGCTCTTAAGGGAGATTGCACTTGATACAGAAAGCTGCATCTGGAAGTAATGTGTGTGTACTTGTCATCCTGCAAGTGTACGTCCCCCACTGGGGCCAGTGGTGAGGATTGAGACTCCTTGATTACTGGTCTGGTGGTGGGTTGTCACACTCACTAACATGACAAGCAGATGCACTACCAAAACTGTTGGACCCTCATTAGTTAAATCTGACCACAAATCAGTCACCTTCGAACTGACACTAACACCAGGACTCACAAAGGGCAAAGTCAGACTAAAAAAATTCACCAAAGCAAACTACAAACCCTTAGGGGAAAGTATAAATGCATTCCAAGCCCCACCTCCATTTCAAAGTGGTAACTGCACCAAAGCTTATATTAAAGCACTGTACAATCACTTGTGTAAGTGTATAGACGTGGCTGTGCCAGAGAGAATCAAAGCCAGAGCCCCAAGTAAAAACAAGCTGCCATGGTGACATCCAGCATCAACAAACTGTACAACAAATGCAAAAAGTTGCTGTCTAAGAAAACTAAGGTGAGGCCCCAACAATGGAAAAGCACCCTCCTCAGCATCAACAGGCAAATAAGACAGCATGTCAGTTCCTCTAAGAGTAACTTTGGGAAAAACTTAACAATCACAGCCAAGGATAACCATAAGGTGTTTTACAGCTGTGTACGTATCCTAAAAGGTAGGACCCAAGCATGTGCTGGAACAGCGACTAACAGTATCACACACACTGACCCACAGAGATAGCAAACTTGCTAGTAGACAGGTTTGGTGAAAATTTCACTCCCTTATCCCCCTCCAAACTTATCACAAACTTCGCTCCCAACTTCCTCCACACCCTACATTTCCGAAGAGCAGGTCACTAAAGCCTTGTCTAAGGCAAAAAACACAGCCTCAGTGAACTAGCATCACTATTAAGTACCCTATTCAGTCACAGCTGAACCAAAGACTTTGTTCCTGCAGAATGGAGAACAGCAACAGTTATTCCCCACCACAAAGGTGGCTTAGCAACAAACCCAGGGAATATAGAACCATAAGTCTGACCAGCCTCGTCTGTGAAGCTGTGGAATGTATCATCATGGACCTCATAAATAAAGACATAGGTGACCTCCAAACCCTGAATCTGACCTGAATTTGGCTTCATCAAGGGCAGATCTTGCCTGGGAAACCTGGTGGATTTTTTTGAAAATTTGACCAGGGCTACTGAAGAGGGCAAATCTGTTCACACAGCATACCTTGACTTGGCAAAGGCCTTTGACACAATCTCACACTCAGGCATTACAGATGAACTTAGCATGCTGAATGTAAACCCCTCTATTGTAAGATGGGTTGCCAATTGGCTCACAAACTGGTCATACATTGCAAAGTGGATGACTCCACATCAACCAGTAGAGCTGCCACCAGCGGGGTAGCAAAAGGGTCAGTGCTGGGCCCCCTACTGTTTGGTATATACTTCTCAGAAGTTCAGACAAAACTAAGAGGCTGTGGCTGACCTAGTTTGCAGACGACTGCAAACTGGGTGCAATTATTGAATCCCCAAATGATAGTTTACTTCAAGAGAGTCTTATGCAGACCAGTGACTGGTGTCTTAGCCATGGTCTCAAAATGAATGCAAAAAAATGCATCATCATTCCCTTGGGTAAAAACAATGTCCCTTCACATTATCAAATTAACAACTATACCCTGTGTACCTATGAAATGATAAGAGATCTGGGATCACAAGTAGACTGCGATCTTAACTTTGACCACCATGTGTGTACTGTAGTAAGGAAGACTTTCTATGTAGCACACTTGATTAGCAAAGGTATCGCCCCTAGAGCAAAGAAAGTTATAACCCCTCTACACTCATTATTAATCAAGCCCATAATTGAGTATAACACCCCTTTTGACATGTACCATACAAAGCCCGTGCAGCAGTTGGAGAGACCTCAGAGGTTACTAAGAAGCTCAAGGGACTCCAGCATGTGCCTTACACAGACCAAGTAAAGTCCCCTTCACTATACTCAATATCACATAGACTTCTAAGGGGAGACTTATGCCTGACATACAGAGCAATCTCTGACTCAAAACTAATGAATTTGCTGCAAATCAGTAAATCAAACTGGACTAAAGCTACCTGTTCCAGCAACTTGAATAGGATGTGCTGGAGGGACAGATTTGTTTCCCAGTGACTGCCTCATCTTTGGAATAGGCTGAAGCAGAGCATCTTTATGACACTATTAAAAAGGAACCTGGACGAGTGGATGGGGCACTGTAAATTCTTACCGGGGATGGTGCACACCACTCTTCTAGACATGTGCAGTCATTACTAAATATGGGTATTGACTAGCATATCTATGGTATTACTTTGGGATAAAATTACTAGGCTTGAAATGACCTCCGGGTTGATAGCCTACTAACCTGCCATGATCCTATGATTCTATGGTTCCTTGCACTTGGATGCTGGCTCCTCTTGTAGGCTAAAATCCAGTCCAGTTTCAGGGAGTTCCAGTTAAATACCCTTGTCTGGCACATTCCACATTCTCTTTCTGAGAATGGATCTACCTTTTAATTTTACCAGTTCTACTGTTGGCAGAATGCAATATGTCAGTCTTTGGTCCCTTTTCCACAGTGTATAGCTATAGCAGTCCTTCAGCAAAGCTCTATAAGTGTCTGTCTGCTTGGTAGTTGGTAGTCAGCAATCGTCAAAGTATGATTGCATGAAAATGAATATCTGCAAGTCTGAAGTCTCTGACTTTCTTGAGTTTCACTACAGTATATATATGCTCTCTAATCTCTATTATCTGGTCTCTTTTACTTGTAGGTCATTTTCTAATTAGATTAACTGTTATAACTGCTATTGTACATGTGATAAGTTTTGCTCTTTCCTTCCTAAACAGTACCAATAACTCTCTGTACCTAGATTGTTAATGTAAACTGTTGAATGTATATCTGCTTGTTTTGGAGCTTTTCTCCCCAGGACTCCATTGAAAACGGGTTCATTATGGCCCAATGGACTATCCTGGTAAACCAACTGCAATAAATAAATAAATAAATAAATAAATATATGTGTGTGTGTGTTTGTGTGTGTGCGTGTGTGTTAAGAGTAGAGAAGATTTGGGATTTATTTGTTCTGTCTGTCTGCAGTTGATGCACTTTTTGCCCTAGCTGTTTATCTTTCCACAGTACATTATTTCTTTGATTAACAACACAAGTGGAAAGAGGAGGAGGTTGCAGCTGTTACTCTCTTTCATATCCTGTTAGTTTGTCATTCCTTTCTGACCTCTTGAAACATTAATATCTGAGAAAAGGTATGGTATACAGTTATATTTACCCATCTCTGAAGTTTTACTTGTGATGGGATCATTTGGTCAGTGCTGAAAACAGATAGACAGTACAGATGCTAGTCAGATGTCATTTAGATAAGGCCCCGAGTTTCAATCTCAGGTTTCATGTTTTTTTTCTGAACATTCAGAGGCCTCTTTACAAGGAAAACAAACCTTAGTTGCATACCCTGTACTGAAGCAGGGACACACATCTTTTAAAGGGTAAGGCTTTGTGCACTCTATTTCAGTATTTTTATTGCATACTATTACACAGCAGTATATAATGGAACAATTAATAAATGCGATTAAGATGCATTAGCAAAGACAGCTTGCATGCAATACTCAGTGGCATCAATAACAATAACAGATATAGCGATTACTATGCTTATGACAACCATTGTAATAATGTCAGCACACACATTTATTTTCCTTTTCAGTCAAAAGGATTCTCTTTCCTACATAGCTCCTAGAGTACTTCAGTGAGTAAAGATCCTCTGGTTCCCTTTAACAAGGAGGAAATAGACTTGAAATAATGATGGCAGTATGTGTTTCTGGTATGTGCTAAATGTTGGCCAGGGAGATTTTATTAAAATGAACCAGCTCAAAGATAGTAAGCTGGTTTAACAGTAAATCAAACTTCAAAAACAATTCAAACACACAGGCCTGCTCTAAGCTCTGTGGAAACTTTGTTAAAAGGAATAATATTGACTGTACTTTTGAAAATTTGAATTTAAGCATTTATGATTATGTCATGTCAGAAGAAAATTTTATTTATTTATTTTTTATTTAACATTTGTTGACCGGGAATGTCCGACAGAGCCTGTTTTCAGCGGAGGCCCGGGGAGAAATGCTCCAAAAGGACTTAGAAACAGCAGAAAAGGGATGCTGTGTATCGTGGGAAGAACTGTGTACTATGTAAGGTTACAGGTGGCTGATCTGAGTATTAAAAGCAGTTCATGCTTTCAAAATTGAGTACTGTGATGACTGTATATGAGCAAGCAGTTCTGAATGAAGTGAAAAAACTATAAATGAATTTGAAAGAAATAAAAATAATACTGAATGTAGTTTAAAATATTGCCATTTGCAAGCTTTGCAACAGTTTAGACAGAAATGGCAGCAACATATTGTCCAGCAGGCAATCAAAGGAGGCAAATAGTGTTAATGAACAGGTGCACACATATTCAGATCTGAAAAACATTACTGGATTCTGAAGGTTTACTGTCAAAATCTGGAAAGGCACTTCTCTGTTTCATCACGTCGTTGAAAAACAATGTCGAAAATTAAAATGTTTTTCTGCCTCAATCTTGAACCATGTTAAAGCCGATTATTCGGTATTTGCTGTTTTGAAAATGTGCCCATTGAGATGGAATAATCTGAAATTACCAACAATGGCAAAGGTTTCAATTATTAAAATGAATGTGCTACCCAGAATTTTGTACATCTTTAGAGCCACTCAAGTGTTGATCCCTAAGAAATTTTTCAAACAAATTCATACAGAATCGGCTAAATTTATATGGGAACCTAGGAAAACTAGAATATCATATGATAAATTGATGACTCCGAAAAACAAAGGAGGCCTAGATTTACCTAATTTTGAAATATACTATTTAATAATAAATTCTAATAGAATTTTAAGAATAGCTAACTATGAGATATCTAGTAGTAAATGGTCACCTAAATGGGTGGTTATGAATCATAAACATGTAAGTTTGAATATTAATCCTAAAGATTTACCTTTTTTAAGTAAAGATACCCTTAAATTATTTCCTTTAATGGAGCATATTGGAGTATACATAATTTTAATACAAAATCTTTTCCAATCATTAAACCTCTTGCAACATATGATGATTTTTCATTTCTTTCATAAGAACCCAAATTTGAAAATGTGCCCATTGAACTGCATTTACCATCAGGAAATCAATATTAAAGCTTCGGTAAGATAGGTTTCCATTTTACAAATCTCTGAAACTATACTTTCGATGTTACGCTGCTCGTAAAAGTGCGTTTCCAAATTTTGATAGAAAACTGATTCTGAAGTTTATGTTTTGTTTCAAAATCACACAAAGAGTTTAATTTTGATCTGCTGCAACTGTTAAACAGGGGGATTCAGATTTTTTGGCTTTTAATGATATAGAAAGTTTGTATATTGAGTATATGAAAGATCCATATTTCTGAGCTATTCTTAAAATACATAAGGATTTAAATAGTTGCACTTGTTTCAGCTGAAAATGACTCACTGCTAGAGTTGATAAGTTGTTAGATTTTGTTTTAAAGCTTTATGTGTGTGACATTTATTTTTGTATGCTTGTTTTTATTTGTTTACTAGGTAGAGCACTGATTACAAATGACCAACTGCTGACTCAGACCAGGTTACATAAGTAGAAGTAACAGAAAATTATACATCATCATAGAGTTAAAATATATGAATGCTGGAAACTGTGCATATGCATTCAGCTAAAACATATGTAATACATGAATACAGCATTCTCTGTATTTATTTACATGATGGTTAAAATACTTTTGGGTACTTATGTATTATTGCCACCAGATTCCAGAGTCACTACCTGATATTGTAATTGTAGCAGGCGATATCACTATATGTGTATGTCTTAACTACAATCCCTTTTAAGATGTGCTCTGTAAATGTTTTAGGCAAACTGATTTTATCTGTGGCTCATCACAGCATCATATATTTTTTCCATGGTGTCTTGTTGTTAGGAGACATTTCTCACCTGCTTTATTAAACAATTCCATGGCAAGGAAAAACGGCACGGGAAAAAAGCGTCAAAGTGGACACTGCTTTTTAAACACTGCTGTTATAAACTTAGTGGGTGCAATGAAATGTTTGCAGTGACATAGAACTGATGAAGGATATTAAACTGGAACCTGAAATATTTGGCATTCCTATGTACACTGATATCCTCAATTGTTTGGCCCAGGAATGCAGCTTTTAAGTGTGACACAGTAACACAACAATAGGAAAGGTGGAGTTCAAGTATACTTGTGCACGTTTGACAGCCATGCTTAGGCTGACAGATTTCACCAGCAATTTTATGAACAGACAAGGCAGTTCTGTGTATAGAAAGGTAAAAGTCTTTCTAACTGATGTCATGCAATTCAAAACTTCTGGTTTCAAACAGGTAGCATGGATGAATGACTAAAAGTTGTTAAAGTTGTCACGATAGTCACGGTTCCATCATTATCCGCCCGACTACCCTCAAGACATAACATAGAAACTATCTATAGTTATTGGCCAGAAAGGTGGAAAGGTACAAACATGTAGTAAGGACTGTTATTTTGTCATCATTACAAACTTTCACTACATTTATCGCCAGAAATACGGCTTGGAAAAGAGCAGTTTCTCCTGCTCAGAATCTGGTTGTGATAATATGTAAGTACCTACTTTTGCAGTCAGACAAATGTTTCAGAGTATGTTTGAGTTTAGATTTAAGCAATAACCCACGTCTGGGTGTGGCTAATGCTGGATTTACCCACAGTTGGTGTGGTTTGGTCACAAGGGTGAACAAAGCCAACTGTGGGTAAATCCAGCATTGCCCACACCCAGCCGTGTGTTATTGCTATTATAAAATGACATTATTTAAGAAAACAAATACTTACTTTCCTTAAATAATTTCAATGTATAATGCCTCCGTGCTGCCCTTCCACAGTTTTCCGGTATCGTGGGGCATTTATGATGTACTGCACATGCGTAAGGGACTTGTGTTCCCATGCTTACTCAATACATCAGTGCTGTGCAGAGGTAGCAATGGAGAAAGAAAGATCTCCGTTGCTTTTTTTAAGATATCTCGCTATGTTATACGAGTTCTTCAACTCGTATAACATAGCGAGATAGCTTAAAAAAAACAGCAAATGTTCAAAATTGAGGAATAACCAGCCTTCAAAGCAATAGCCAATAAACAAAAATGAAGTCCAAGACTGTAGGAAGCACCTCACTGAAATGAAAGGCAATAAAAACACTCTATATTTTACACAGTTTCACACAGAAGATCATCATATCTTTAAAAAAAAAAGCAAATGAGATCTTCCTTTCTCTGTTGCTACCTCTGCAGAACAAAAAAAAAAGTAAAAAAAATCAGGAGATATAGTAACGGAAAAAGTCCAGGAGACCGGACCTCTTTCCGTTTGTATAGTCTCAGATTTACAACGAGCACCCTGGTTGGGCTGACCAATCATCTTGCTTGTTTTTGAATATTAATGGCCAGTCATTGTATAGGTAGCATGTGATGTGTACATTATAAATGATACACATTTATTACAGTGCTATCCTTATTGGTATTGAGCTTCAGTGGATATCTGATTCCTTTATATCTATATTAAATATGGACTATAGCTCAACAGCAATTACTTAATTTCTGAGGAAGGATCCTCACTAATTTTGCCTTTTTTTACTCTATTTCTGCATAAACATAATTGTATTTGAAGATAGGGTGTGCTTTCAGAAGGTATTTATTTGTTGTGGTAGCCCTGAAGAATTTGACACATTGCTTAAAGCAAACCAAGTAAATATGTGACATCTGTTTACTAAATATGTAGGTGCAAGGTCAATAAAATCATTGGATGCATGTGTAAGTGGCATTAAGTAGTAAGAGTACTGTAGCGTATACTTTCCTCTTAGCAGACACCATGCATCCTTCTCATCTTATCCAACTCTTGACATACTCTGAATTCCCAAGAATGTATAGAAATTGTGCTTTTTGTATGCTAGTGTTGAAAAGAAAAAATAGGTGATAAATGCTAATTTTATTTAAAAAAACATACAGTTGAAAGACAAAGATTGTAATTTAAAGTATTTGTTCTGATTATGCTCCCTAGTGCTCGTTCATATTTAAAACTGTCAGAAGGTTGAAACTAAGTATTAACATCTAAGACAAATGTATGTATGACTTATCTAAGCTGAGTTGCACAATGTGCTAATTGGTGTCATGAAGGAAAGCAACTAGTTTAGAAGTATAACATTGTTTCAAAATGTTAGGATGGTAGAAATATAGGTCAAATTTTGCAGAGATATGTGGTTATTTATGTAGTTAAATATGCTACTTCGTTTCCCTGGAGATTTAATGTTGAAGTAAACTGGATGTATTTATTGTGTTCCTAGGAAATATATGATATTTAAAAAGTTCTAATTAAAGCAAGTTTTCTTTTAATTGGAGAATCAGCGGAATAATTGCTTCTGTTAAGGTATTTAAACCTTCTGATGTTGTGTTCTGTAACTCTATTTGGAGGTGTTAATTGAAGAGTGAGTTTGCAGTAATAAACTTTTATGTGGCCAGTGAGTGTTTACATTTTTTTCTTTAGTGAAAATTTGTATTCTGAAAAATAAAGTGATGAAAAAACAGAAATTTTTAAACACGGAGTAAAAGATGGCACTAAATTGATTTGCTTGTTGAAATGGATTAAAGTGAAATCATTGTTCATTTACCAGATAGATATCTGTGCCTCATTTGGTGGAGTACCGTTTGAAGAGTACAACCATGCTTGTCTCAGACAGATTGAAGTATAAGACCTGTGGAAGTTCAGTTTAGTTGCAGGTGATGCAGAATGTTGTTGGACTTGGCCCTAGGGATGGATTTGGGTACAGAATGTAAAACTGGTCTATTTGATGGTGACGGGCTGTTCTTTTTTAAACTATACAACAATAAGGAAAATATTTGTTATCTGAGATCAAAAATGACATTGAATACCCTATTACTACAAATAATAGTATCCAACAACATATGGGCTAAGAGAGTAAGACTAGGCACACATATATTAGAAAATATGCCTAGTGGGCATTAATAGTGAGGAATTTTATAGCCAGCTTCAGAAACTGTAATACTTTTGAGACATTACAGCTACTGTGGACTCGTTAGTTACATTACAATCATGGATTCTAAAGAAGTGGGGGATCATGGGCCAGCAAGTGCTGAGTTGGAGGGCTAGGTGGAGGAATTTTTAAAACGTTAAATAGTAAAATGCTCTTACAACCAGGGCTAACCTGCTGTGTTCATTGTTATTTTTTTGCTCATTGTAGTAGTTCCTGGCACAACAGACTGCCCTTGGGTAGGGCAAAATACAATGTGTATATATAAAAAACTTCAGTGAAATGGAGTTTCCAGCTCTGATTTGCTGCTTATAGGTAAAAAGGGCAGGTCATGCAAAAAAAGTCAGGCTTCGTGTAATTGAGATAAAAATCTTGCTAGGAGCAAGTGCTGGTTCTTTTGTGAATGGCTGTGTTACCTACTTGCCCCTGTAACATCTGTCATGGTGTACACAGCAAATTCATGACACATTCCCAGTCAAGCAGTACTGTACTTTGAAATACTTACTCTGAACTGTACATCAGAAAAGTGACCACACTTTGAAACTGCATTTGCTAGACATTTTTGTAAGTTATAAGGAAACTCAAGTTATGTTCATTTTGCGTGTTGCAGTTTCTAGTACCAATGAAAAAAGCTTGAAGAAAAAGAGGAAGAGAACTGCTGAAGAGGGCGACACAGATGCTGACCAGAAGAAAAAGAAAACACAGCAGCCAAATTACTTTGTCTCCATTCCTATTACAAACCCTAAGGTACTTCTCTGCTTCTTTTTCATTTTAAAACATCTATTAACATCACATATTACATAATGACGTGTACACATTCAGTTATGAAATACAAACCAGTGCAATGATATTTTTCTTTCCATATGTGTTATGCATCTATAGTAAAAATTATTATTCAGTTTAGCTTTACATAGACTGCTCAAGTCCTGCCTTCCCTGACAACACATTCCTCATGATAAACATTATTCTTTCTGTATTGTCTCCACAGATTCTATTTGTTTTAATGATGTTTGCTCTTTCCCTTTTATAAAGATCCCAACTTCAGTTATGTTATTTCCTTTATAACTTTTAGTATTTCTGTTACAGTTAGTTCAGGTTTTGATTTCCATTTTCTAGTAACTGCTGTTTTGGCAGACAACAGAGTTAAACTTAGTAGGACCTTACTATGTCCAGACAATTCATGTTCTGTAGCCCAGCTCATCTAGAACATTTCCATAATTACATTAATTTGCTCCTTAAACATTTCTGACAAAGTACCCTGCAAGGAATTTCTAAAATCTACCAACTTGTTGTATTCTTAAAAAAACATCTTCCGAATTGTACCTGTCTTTCCTATCTCCCCTCCAGCAATTGCTGTCTGCCTGTGGAAAATTTCTGTAAAGTCTGCTCCAGGTATACAAACACTTTCATGAAAAAATTGTAAACCTTCTAGATTTTGTTGCATACTTGACAGCCATGCACGTATCCTCCCGTTGTTTCTTTGCACGTTGCATTTTCATTTCCCGATCTTTTCTAACCTCTTCCTTCTGATGCTTAAAGTTATCATGCGTTATTTTATGTACTGTATTAATTATTCCTTTGTAACTGCAGCTTTTGTTCTGTACTACTATAAACTCAACCAGAGCTAGTCTTTCATTTAACACTCCCCTAACTTTTTCTGTCTTTGCCTGTACTCTGTCAATCCGTGGTAGGAACAGGAGTCGCTGACCTGTAGTTTAAACTTCTGCTTGACTTCATCCCACTCTGTGACTCTTCTCTCCCTAGTTATTTGCTCCCAATATGTTAGTTCCTTTGCTAATTTCCTCCAGTAATTTCCAGTTCCTTCTCACCTATTTTCTTTGCCCCTTCCGTGCAGTCATCCCTATTGATAAAATTTCCTTTTTCCATTTCCATTGTTGGCCTAGTTCTCAAATTACTTCTTTTACTTTGTAAATGTAATATTCTGTATGTTTATTTTTGTTTTCCTTAAGGGCCTGCATCCAAAATCCTCCTCGCCTTATTTCGTGAACTCCCTCCTGTTGCAATATAATTTCTTTCCACTCTGATTTCTAATCTTCTGCTTGTGTTATATGTTGTTGTTCTTCTTTCGGCTTTTCCCGGTTAGGGGTCACCACAGCGGAACTCCGGTCCGCTAATGATTAGCAGTAGATTTTTTATGGGTGCCGAGGTGCCAGCTCGATGCCCAACCTTCAGAGAAGGCATGCCCATTCTACGCATGTCTTTCGAACGACACTCGACCACGGGGAGAACATGCAGACTCCACACAGAAGGCGCTCCAGCCAAGAATCAAACGGGAGAACCTCTTGCTGTGAGGCAACAACGCTACCGCTGCACCACTGCGGCTTCCGCTTGTGTTATATGTACGAGTCGTAATTGTGTAGCTCTAAAGTATCCCTTTAAAAATTGATAATTTAAACCTGTTCTGCAGGGAGAAACAGCTTATCACACTTAATTCTTACCCTCTTTTTTTCTCAAACAAATTCCCTCAAGTTGGTGTTAATTATGGTCCAGAGCTTCTCCTCTGTTTGATAAAAATATACCTGATCTATGTACAATATTAAAGGAAATAGAAACATTTTCACAGCTTGTACCATAATATGCATATCCATAGTCAGGAGCTTCAAGCTTCTCAGTTTTTATATTATCTTTTGTTAAGTCTCTTCCCATATATCCTTAGCTGCCATAATCAAATCCTTTTTAATTGAAACAGTTAAGTAGTTCATCTTATCATGTTCCTGTAAATATAGGTATTGCTTAACCAATTCATGTATGGGAACATCATTTACTGCTGTCGTCTTTGTTTTATTGTTCTTTATTTTATACCATGAAAACCTTAAACAGTCTCAAAATATTCATTTTCTGGATTTATCAAGTACAAAATAATATCATCTGCAAATAAGGCTAATTTTTTTGAGAGTCATATTAATTATACTCTTGAATGCACGAGTCCCTTACTTTCTTTGCCAGAGATTGTATGTAAAAGGTAAATAGCAAAGGAGAAAGAGGACACCTCTGCCTGTTTCCTGTCTTCAAACACAGCTTGTCAGAAGGATCCCACTTTCCTTGATTATTGCCTCTGACCCTTCATTTATCTTTCTAATTAACCCCCTTATTCTGTCAGGAAACACAAGTACTGCCATTGCCCTACTTATAAAATCCCAGCTAACTATTGTATGCCTTCTGGAGACAGTCAATTGGTGAATACTCTGGATAGAGTAGACAAGCCAAAGGATAGAGCAGAGAATTGATAATGCTTGCCACCTGCTCTGCAACAAAGATGATTCCTGTGAGACTTTACAATGGGAATGTGAAGATAAGCATATTTTAGTCCTAGGGCAACCATGAATGCCTATGTTGCTAGCATAGGCAGGAGATATTGAAGAGTTAGCATTTTGAACTTTGGAACTAGCAAGACTCTGTTTATTCTGGAAAAGTCTAAAATGAGTCTCCATGTTCCTTTTTTTCGGGAAATGAGGAAATGTCTGGAGTAAAGTCCTGTTCCCCTTTCTAGAGGAGGATCATTTCTATGGATACCTGATGCAGCAACAGATCTACTTGGGCTGAAGCCTCCTGGATTTGGTTTCTTGAAACAGAGGGAATGCCTGGAGGCTTTGGCTGAGAGGAATGTGATTGGGACTCAGGATGCAGGGAAGAATCCATTATGATGTCATATCATCAATAGCTTCTAGCATTGGAGGAATGATGAAAGTTTTATGCTGAGGGAGTTTCAAAAATTCTCCAACCCACTTCTTAGACTGAGGGTAGATGTTCTTCATGTTTCACTGTTGCAATCATCACTTGTGGGTTATCCCTGCTGGGTAGCCCTCAGTTGGCCAAAATACCAGAGTCAAGCTTTTTCCCTGCACCGAATGCTGTTGCCTGTGTACTGACGTCAGGTTGTCAGTGGTATAAAGGAGAGCAGCCGGCGATATTACATCAGTCTTTCTTGACATGGAGCCCGAAGCAAAAGCAGTTTGCATGTGTGCCGGTCGGTCATTGCCAGAGTGGAAGTTGAATCTGTCCCCATTGGGGACCTTTTTCTTGCACTAACCAATGTCCGAAAAAGTCAATAATTGTCTCCGCTGTGGAAAGCAAATACCACACCGAGACTTCCATACCTTGTGCGTTACTTGTCTAGACCCAGACCACGATGTCCCTCGTTGTCGGTTCTGCGCTTTTTTCAATTCAAGGACTATTCACCATAGAGCTGAATTTGTAGCCAGGCATTTCCAAAGTAGTTCCTATGATTACGAAATGGTATCCATCAGTCAGCAGTCTGTGGATATTCCCAAAAAATGAAAAGATAAAGAAAGGGACAGACTACACAAATGTAAGCCACAGACAACCTATCCCAGAAGTAAGTTGTTATTTCTCAGGAATTCAGTGAGGCACATTCGCAGCCCCTGATCCCCGACTCGTTTCCTTTGCAGGCCTCTACCAAGACCCTTTCGGAGTCCAGTATGCCACTGGGGAATGCTCCATCATCCAATCCCTCAGTTGTCTCTGCTTTGGTTGGGTCCGGAGCCACTACGCAGGCACCGGCTTCTGAGGAGATTCTTCGTACAACTGATTTAAGGCAAAAACCGACGTCTTTGCCTCCGACTACCGCATCCCAATGACAAATGGATTTACTAAGGTCTAAAAGCTAGACCACCCCAAAGAAAACAGTTTCTAGTTGCCATCTTACTCCTCCTCCACCGCCTCAGACTCAGTTACTGAAAATGGCGGAGGACCTCATCACTTTCATCAGGGGTAGCCATACCACTCCTTCTAAAAGAAAAAGGGATACTTCCCCTGAAGTTCACATAGAACCGGATTCTAAAATTTCAGACTACCTTGATTCAGATGAGGAACAACAACCTCTCACCACCTTTGAAGATTCTGATGCAGAGGAATCCATTCCTTCTGTCTCCCCCTGAGGATCTTTCATTTGGGGAAACCCTGCGCACTCTCAGAGAGCATTTCTACTGGGAAGCCCAAGATTATCCTCAGTCTAAGAAGAGACAAAGAGAGTCTTTAGATCTTCCTTGGCCATCCTTCCTATTCTGGACATGTTGGATTATGTTTTCAATGAATCTAGTCTCACCCATGATGCCCTACCCCCTGCTCCTAGAAAACCTGACAGGTACTACAGGGTGCCTGATTGACATAAGTATTTGTTTAAAAATCCTGCAGCAGACCCAGAGGTCATCACACAGGGGCCCAAAGGAGCCAAGGCTAGCTATCTAAAAGCCCAGTTCCCTCTGACAGGGACTCAAGAGCTCTGGACAGATGGGCTAAGAAAATGAACACCTCCACAACCTTAGCTATTAGAGCTCTTAACTGCCAGTTCCGTATGCTAAAATATCAACAGCACACCTTGGAACTTATGAAACAAAACATTTCATCTTTACTTGACACTAATACTTCCAAAGAGTTAGCAGATCTTCTGCACTCTACTTCTCAGGTAGCTAAACACTCCCTGCACTGCGGATTCGATGCCCTAGAAGCCTCAAGTAATGCCGCTATGGCAGGTTCAATCATTAGGAGGCATGCATGGCTAAAAGAACAGCCACTGCCTGATCATGTAAAATCAAAATTACTTGATGCCCCCGTGGATAAAGACCACTTGATTGGATCAAAAGCAGAGGAGGTCATCAAAAAGATGGAGGATAAAGCTAAATCTATGCAAACAGTAAAAGACTTCCTCCATGTTCAACCTCCCAGATTCAGCAGAAACTTTCCCTCTAAGAACTGTTTTTTCCCAGCCCCCAATAGACAGGTTCAAGGGAGGCCTCGCAGGGACAGACCAGTTAGAACACAAAACCAAGGCCAGCAAAGAACCAAGCAGTGGCCCTCCACCACTCCCACAGCAGGGAGTTCTAAGTCCACTCACTACTCTAAGAATGTGCAGTGACTCCCACTCCCATCCTGACCTGTCAACTCTAAACACCTTCCTAGTGGTCCCAAAATTCAAAATGCTAACTCTTCAAAAACATTTACCAATGGGGGGGCAAAAATGCATGGCTAGCCACTCTAGACCTAAAGGATGCCTACCTTCATATACCCATAAGGGAGTCATGCAGAAAATATCTACACTTCAGAGCAGGTTCACAACACTTTCAGTTCTCTGCGCTACCCTTTGGCTTATCTACGGCTCCCAGGGTCTTCACAAAATGCCTGGCCCCAGTGGTTGCCTTCTGCAGACAGCAAAATGTCCAGATTTACCCTTATCTGGACGACTGCCTAATCCAAGCAGAGAAAAAAAGAGAAGTTACTACAGGACCTGCTCTTTATACAAACAACCCTAACCTCTCTAGGCTCACTATCAACAGGAAAAAGTCAAACCTAAACCCCTCCAGGCAGATCACCTTCTTGGGCGCACTCCTGGACACAGCCTCCCAAACAGCCTTCCTCTCACCAGAAAAACAATGTTTTCTGCCAAACTTCTTTTCCCAGTTAGCTCTCAGAAAAAAAAAACTCACAGCAAGAAAAATTCTGCAAGCACTGGGTTACATGTCATCCTGCATTCTGATGATTCCCCTGGCCAGGCTGCACATGAGGAAACTCCAGTGCTACCTAAAGAACCTTTGGTGCCAACACTCTCAATCTATAAAGACCACTCCCCCCCATTCCATGCATAAGGAACGCGTTTTTTTGGTGGGCAGAGGCCTGCACTCAGAACAAGGGCCTTTCCTTCACCTACCTTCCACAAGGCCAGACTATCACCACAAATGCCTCAGACCTAGCTTGGGGTGCTCATTTAGACATCAGGTGCACCCAAGGCACTTGGAACCTCAGGCACCTTCATTGGCACATCAACTTAAAGGAAATTATGGCAGTTCACAAGGCTATCACATCCTTCCAAGACCACCTAAAACCAGGAGTCCTCCTCATAAAAACAGACAATAACACTGTCATGTGGTACATCAACAAGCAGGGGGAGGGGCACCCTCCTACCCTCTCTGCCGACTAGCCATGAGCCTCTGGCAGACAGCCTCCTCCATGAGCCTACACCTGATAGCCCAGTACATCCCAGGAGTAAACAACACCCTAGCAGATCATCTAAGCAGAAACTACTTAGAATCCCACAAGTGGAAACTCCAAAAGGGGACATTCCTCCAAATTACCCAGGCCTGGGGGGACACCAGAGGTGGACCTGTTTGCCTCACAACGCAACAATCAGCTGCACAAATTCTGCACCAGGGAGTTCCACTCCCTAGCTTGGAAAGTGGATGCTGTCTCATTCCAGTGGACCAATCTCTTCATTTATGCATCCTCCCCCACCCTTACTCCCAAGGGTACTACTCAAAATAAGGCAGGAAGCACTAAAAGCTATCCTTATAGCACCAGATTGGCCCAGGCAATATTGGTACCCCTTGCTACTCAGCCTGACCAAGGAGCCTTACAGGCCCCTGCCGTTAACTGCAGACCTTCTGACATAAGCCAGAGGGGAGATTCTGCATCCAAACCTGCACACTCTCAAGCTTTCTGTATGGCTTATCCCCCAGGGACCAGGGATAACCCACAGTTGAGCAAGCAGGTCCTAGACATTACTAAGGAAGCCAGAAGGCCCAGCACCAGGAAATCTTACTCAGAGAAATGGAAAATATTCAACTCCTGGTGCCTATCAAAAGGTCACAGCAGCTCACAGGCGTCCCTCCCACTAATTCTGGACTACCTACCGGAGCTACTTAACAAGGGCCTCTCAATTTCCTCCATTGAAATCCACGCCTCAGCCATTTCAGCACACTTTCATACTGAATAGTCTGTCTTCTCTCACCTTTTAATTAAGCAATTCCTCAGAGATGTATCTAACATTAGGCCCCCTAGAAGGGCACCCACTCCAGCCTGGGACCTGAACTATGGCTTAGAAAAACTGACATTACCTCCCTTCGAACCAGCTGCATCAGCAGACCTAAAACAACTTTCCTGGAAGACTGCCTTCCTCTTAGGTATTACTTCAGGTAGGAGGGTGTCAGAACTTCAAGCACTTATGGCCACTGAACCATTCAATGTTAAGTTGTCTATCTCGCCTTCATTCTTGCTGGATGGGTTCGGAGCCGACCTCGGCTCCGACTCGGCCACTCTAAAAGCTCGAGAGTTGGTTCCACCGGCTCGAGGCTCCCCTTATATCCCACAATGCTAGGCGAGAGTTACCTCAGATCTCGTTTGCCGCTACAGCTTCGAGGTTGGTTTTCTACCGGTTCCTGGTGAGTGCTAATTTTTCTTGTAAAAATTACTCTTTAAAACCCCTTTTAAGTTAATATTCTTACTTAGTTAGTGTAGACTAGAAAACTTTATTCCCAACCCTAAATTTTTTCCGTTTTCTTTCCCTAGAACCTTTGGTTCTTCCATTGGGCCTTTAGGCCTTCCCTTCCCTAGTGGAGTGTGTGTGTTTTTATTGTAGTTTAAATTCTAGTTTAAATTCTAGTTTTACTACTATTTTTAGTGTGTTTTCCTGACAGGGTATAACTTGTGTGTTTGTGTGCGTGTTTGTGTACACCTGTCAGTTAAAAAAATGTCCAAAGAAGCAAAGGTCTCCGGATTCAAGAAGTGTGATGCGTGCTGTCAGAAAATGTCTCTGACAGACGCTCACACTTCTTGTGTCTACTGTCTGGGGCCTTTGCACCTGCAGGACTCCTGTGCTGTGTGCCATGGCTTCAGCCCCAGGGTCCTGCAGGAAAGAAAGAATAAATTAATTCTTAGAGGCTTACTTAAGCCAGAGGATTCCCTGTCTGTTTCTTCAGGGAAGCCCTCTAAGACATCCAAGTCTTCGGCTCCAGCAACTGAGCCGAGACTTAAGGTTTCTCAACCTTTGCCTTTATCGGCTCCGGCTGGAGCCGATAAGTCTCAATCCACAGCTTCTGTGGATCCCTCGGCTCCGGCCGGAGCCGAGGTACTACAAGTTTCCGTGTCGGCTCCGACTAAACCTTCGGAGCCGACAACTAGGAAGAGGTCCAGGTCACCATCTCTTGGCTCCGTTCATTCGGCTCCAGGATCTCCCCTGCTGTCTGAACGGAGCCATAGATCTCACTCCTCTAGGTCATCGAGGTTGTCGGATCATGACCTTGAGAGGGTAGTGAGTCGACTACTCAAGTCCGAGGCACTGGCCCAGATGCTTCAGAGCCCGACTCATCAGTCGATGCCTGCCCCGGTCCATCAACTTATTCCTCCTTCGACTCCTTTGAGCTCGGAGCCGGGTCGTGTCGGAACCGAGACTGTGTTAGCGTCGGAGCCGATACAATTGTCTTCGGCTCCGTCGTCGGCTCCGTTTTCTTCTTTGGAAGAATTTCGGCGCCGGGCTTCCCTCGTCGGCTCCGAGGGGGTCAGTGGCATCGGACCCTTGTCCGACCCCCCTCTCCCTCTCGGTGCTTCGGCGCTGGTGAGTTCGGCTCCGACATCGACCTCGGAGCCATCACTGTCGGTGCCGAGGGAGGTTCTTAGCTTTTCGGAGCGGGGACCTCTGGCTCTGCCTGACGGGGGTGCATTCGAGGTCATGCGGAGTGTGCTAGAGCCTGGCTCTACTCCACAGTCGGCTCCGTCCGCCCCTCCATCTATGCTGCCTCAGGATAAGTCGACTCACTCCCTCATCCCGGACCGCAGAGAGCCAGCTCCTCAGGAGCCCCCTGTGGGGATTTCATCCTCTTCCGAGGCCTCTCCTGATTTGGCAGAAGAGCCCCCTCGGAAGAGGAAGTGTAAGAGGAAACACATTGACTCACCCGAGTCTATCACGTCAGACACAGATCTGGATGATTCTGAGGGTTCCCCCCGTTCCCCTTCTGAAGATGTCTCATTTGCAGACATTCTGGAGATCCTGAAACAGAGGGGAAATTGGCCTGCCCTCAACCCTTCAGAGGACGAATCTGTGTACCTTGAGGCGTTTGGCTCTCGTCCTTCCACCTCCTGGGTGTCCCCCTGACCCCCTCATGCAGGTGGTTGCTAAGAAGGCATGGACGGCTCCTGATTCAGTGGACCCCACTCCCAGGAGACCCTCTAAGTTCATCACAGCTCCATCAGACAAGCAATTTTTATCAAAAGGAGTTTCTGTGGATGCTATGGTGGTAGCTGCTGCCACAAAGAAGGAACTGGCTGATCCTTCAGTACCTGTCCATCCACCTAACAAGGAATCTAGGTCCATGGATAGGTACGGGAAGCGGATGTTCTCCTCAGCGACATTTACAATGCGTTCGCTGAACTACCTATGCCATTTCACTCGTCTTCAAAGGGACTTGATCAAGGAAGCCAGTGAAATGTTAAAGGATCCTACAGCTGCGGGTTTCCAAGAAAAAATGAACACGCAGCTGGCTACCCTTAATTCCATATCCAACTCCTCCATGCGCCTCCTCTCTTATGCGGCCGATGGAGCGAGCAGAGCCGCAGGGACAGGTGTAGCCTTACGTAGGCACGCCTGGATGCGGCTATGTAATTTTGCGGACCCTTTCAAGACGTCTTTCACGAACTCCCCTTTTGATGGATCATCTCTCTTTGGTCCTCAAGTGAAAGACACCCTGACTAGGTGCGAGACTGATGGCAAGACCCTTTCTGCCGTCGGAGTCCGTTTTTCGACTCCTTCTAGGCCTTACCCCAAAGGCCAGAAGAGTGGGAAGATGTGGTTCCGTAAACAATCTCAAGGGGCTTCGCCTGACGCACAGAGTCATTTTCCTGCCAAAGGCAGAGGTAGGAATAACAATGGTAGACGTCGCCCTAGGGGCAGGGGGGGTCCGCAAAACCAGGGCAATCGGGAAGCCTTCCCTGACAAGCCCTTTCAGCATCCCTGAGGTGTTGCCCGACTGCCCATCTTCGGAGGCAGTCGGGGGAAGATTGTCACTGTACCCAGAAGCCTGGCTATCCCTGACTCAAGACAAATGGGTACAGTCCATCATTTCCGAAGGCTATTCTATCCCCTTTCTTCGTTTTCCAAATCAATCAAAAAAATCCCTTCCAGATGTTCCACCCGCTCAAAGGGATATAGCAGCTTTGGAAATTTCAAAGCTGCTTGCAAAAAGAGCAATTCAGTCAGTGCCAGCAGACCAACAAGGATCCGGAATCTACTCAAGGTTCTTTTTAGTTCCAAAGAAAACAGGGGACTGGAGACCGATTTTGGATCTCAGTGTCTTGAACAAATCAGTCAAGAAAACAAGATTTCGGATGGTCACGCTGCAATCCATTCTTCCCCTTTTGGGCAAGGGAAACTGGATGTGCTCTATAGACCTTCGGGATGCGTACTATCACATAAAAATGAACAGACGGCTCGAAGATTCCTCCGCTTCAGGCTGGGAACCAGTCATTTTCAGTTCAGGGCCCTGCCCTTTGGTCTCACCACTGCCCCGGTGTTTACCAAATGCATGGCAGTGGTAGCTTCTCACCTGAGACGACAAGGATTCCAGGTGTTTCCATATTTGGACGACTGGCTTCTCACAGCTCCCACCAAGCATCTCCTTCTGATGGCCAGAGATTATACCTTTCGCGTTTGTCAAAAACTGGGTATTTCAATAAACTGCGAAAAGTCTGTTTTGTCGCCTTGTCGTACTATTACCTACATAGGGCCAAATTTAGATACTATAAACATGTCTGCAAGGCTAACGAACCAAAGGATATCAGACATTCACAAATTGGTGTCACTTCTTCTCAACAACAACAGAGTCAAAGCCAGGTTAGTTCTAAAGGTATTGGGAATCATGGCAGCGGCCATACCTCTCCTTCCATTGGCCAGATACCACATGCGGATCCTTCAGTGGATGCTTTTTACTCAATGGTCATACCAGGAACTTCCAATGTCTCACACCATTATGATCACGCAAGCCTACAAACAGCATCTCATGTGGTGGATCTCTTCCCCCCAGCTCCTGGCGGGAAGACCTTTTGTTCCACCTCCTCCGGTTGCTACTCTGACAACGGATGCCTCCTGGAGCGGGTGGGGGGGGGCATTATCAGGGCAGGACAGTCCAGGGCACATGGCAACCAAACGAATGCCACTTGCACATAAATGTTCTGGAGATGAGAGCAGTGCTTTTAGCGTTGCAAGCCCTTCAAGACTCTCTTCCCTTGGGAACGATTGCAATCCAGACAGACAATATGTCTGTAGTGTGGTACATCAACAAACAAGGCGGAACCAGATCATACCCCCTGTGTCGAGAAGCACTCAGACTGTGGCAATGGGCGATTTCTTCTCAGCGTTTTCTGATAGCAACGCACATCCCGGGAAGTCCAATCACATTGCGGACAAGTTGAGCAGAGCTATACTCATGCCTCACGAGTGGTCTCTGAAAGACTCTGTAGTGAGAGAAATCTTTCTCAAGTGGGGTCAGCCTTGCTGCGATCTTTTTGCTACTCCCCAAAACAGCAAGTGCAGAGAATATTTCACTCTATTCCCTTTACCAGGCCAACCCAGCAGGGGCGCTCTAGTCCAAGTTTGGCCCCGGGGACTTCTGTATGCATTTCCTCCTTTCCCACTAATCTCTCAAGTAATACAGAAAGCTATCGCTCAGAAGGCCTCATTGATCCTCATTGCTCCTTACTGGCCTCGACAAGTGTGGTTCCCCTTTCTACATCAATTTCTTTTGGAGCGACCGTGGAATCTGGACCTAGTTCCAGATCTTTTGATCCACCAGTCGGGTCAGTTTCATCGCTCCCTCCCCTCTCTGAACCTCACTGCTTGGTTCCTCCAATTCCAACCGTAGCCAGGCTTCCTCAATTATCTCACTCTGTTAGAGATATATTGATAGCTTCCCATAAATCTTCCACTCGAAGATTTATTTGAGTAAGTGGAAGCGCTTCATATTGGGCACAAGGAAAGGACATAGATCCTTTCACCGCTTCCATCCAACTAGTCCTTGATTTTTTAGCTGAACTCTTCCATGCAGGTTCATCTCCATCTACTCTTAAGGTTCAATTGGCAGCCATTTCCAACTTTCATGTCGGTATTTCTGAATCTGCCTTAATGTCCCACAAACTTTGCAAAGCCTTTTTGAAGGGAGTTTTTCTTCTCAGACCTCCTATAAGAAATCCTCCTTCCCCTTGGGACCTAAATTTAGTTCTTGCTTCCTTGATTCTTTCCCCTTTCGAACCTGCAGCTTCATGTTCCTTGAAATTGTTATCATGGAAAACTCTCTTTCTGGTGGCTATTACATCAGCCAGAAGAGTTTCAGAACTTCAAGCACTCAGTTGCCGTCCTCCTTACCTTTTGTTCCATAAGGACAGAGTCTCCTTGCGAACTAATCCGTCTTTTTTGCCTAAAGTGGTTTCAACATCAAATCTAAACCAAAGCATTGACCTACCTGTCTTTTTTCCAGAATATTCAAATAGGTCTGAACAAAAGTTACACTTCCTGGATGTTCATCGTCAATTAAGGTACTACTTGGATAGAACTAAACAATTCAGAAAATCTGATCAGTTGTTTGTCTCCTATGCGGAAAGCAGAAAGGGACTTTCAGTTTCAAAGGTATCATTATCCAGATGGCTAACATCTTTGATTTCCCTGGTATATGAAATTAGACAACAAAGATTGCCTAGTAAGCCTAAGGCCCATTCCACCAGAGCTTTGGCTACTTCTTTAGCCTTCCAAGACAGACTGCCTATTGACACCATTTGTGCAGCGGCTACTTGGGCTACTCCTCACACCTTTATTTCTCATTATAAGTTGGATTTAGCTTCTAGGCATAGAGCTAACTTTGGTTCCACTGTTCTCAGGAGTCTGTTCCGTTAGGCCACCCGGGACAAGGTGCTAGGGGCGTCCCATCCAGCAAGAATGAAGGCGAGATAGACAACTTAACATATAGAAGTTATGTTCTTACCATAACGTTCCATGTTAGTTGTCTTCTTCTCGCCTTCTTCTTGCGTCCCACCCTCCTTCCCCCTGGCCTGGACAGACCTAGAGGAGTTGTGATCGTGACCTCTCTTTCTACCACCTTTTTTTTTAGTCATATGCTATTTTTGCATATTTCTTGGTTCAGGATGTAGGTCACCCTTCTTTCCTCCTGTTGTTAGAGGTGGACTCTGTTTTTACGGTTATACTGTTACTGTTATAAGCTGGGGTTAGCTTACAAACGAGATCTGAGGTAACTCTCGCCTAGCATTGTGGGATATAAGGGGAGCCTCGAGCCGGTGGAACCAACTCTCGAGCTTTTAGAGTGGCAGTCGGGCCGAGGTCGGCTCCCGAACCCATCCAGCAAGAACTGAGCAGGCAGATGACCTCTCCTCGGATGAAGCCTCTGGGGATTCTGAGCATTCTGATACTCAAGATGAACCCTTCCAGGCCTACGAGGACTCTGATGCTGAGGAATCAATTCCCTCTGCCTCCCCTCCAGAGGATTTCTCATTTGTGGAAGTTCTGCATTCCATGAGGGAACATTTTACAATGGCAGGGGCAGGAATTCTCTGACTCCAGGAAAAGGCTTCGTACCTTCCTCAAGCTTCCCCAGCACAGACCTTTGGCTATCCCTCCAGTTATGGATGTTTTGGATGATGTTTTCTCTGACTCCAGTGCCAACCCTGATTCTCTTCCTCCTGCTCCTGTCAAGCCGGACAGATATTATAGGGTCCCTGACACTCACAAGCACCTTTTTAAGGCCCACTCTGTGGATCTAGAAACTATTTCACAGGGCCCCAAGGGAGTGGCTTCCTCCTCTGCCAAAAACCCACTACCAGCTGACAGAGAAGCAAGGTCCCTGGAGAGATGGGGTAAAAAAGTATATACCTCTACTACCCTAGCAATGAGGTCTCTTAACTGCCTTTTTCACATGTTTCAGTACCAAGATTTTCTCCTGGATGATTTATAGAAAAAGTTAGCCTCTCCTGAGCCTATTGATAAAAAGGCACTGCAGGATCATATACATAACACTCAGCAGGTTAATAACCATTTTCTGCAGTGTGGTTATGATGCACTGGAAGCTTCATGTAGGGCAGCTGTGACTGGGGCTGTGATACGTAGACATGCTTGGTTGAAGGATCATTCTTTGCCTGACCATGTTAAAGTAAAGTTACTGGATGCACCTTTGGAAAAACAAAAGCTTTTTGGTGCTACTGCATAAGATGTATTGAAATCCATAGAGGAAAAAGCAAAGTCAGTACAGACAGTCAAGGATTTCCTTCAGGTTCAGCCACCCAGATTCAGCAGAAACTGGCCCTCAAAGAATTGGTCCTTCCGCGGCTCTGACAAGTTTCAAAGGGGAAAAAGCAGAGGTGCCAGGGTAGAGGGCAATACCGAGGATCTTACAGGGCCGCCACTGGCAACCTCCAAATCAAAGAAGTGGCGCAGACAGTTCAGCTGCACCACAAGGACAATCACAATGACTTCACTTTCATCCGCCTACAAAGGTTCAAAGAGAAGCACCTTTGGGTGGAAAATTAGCCTTATTCTCACAAAACTGGCATATCTTAACCAAAGACAATTGGATTCTGGATTTGATAGACAAAGGTTACAGATTCCACTTCCACACATTACCAATAAGACACGGCATGCCAAACCTGCCACATCATCAAAGGGCAGAGGCACTCACTCAAGTTTC
Source organism: Protopterus annectens (assembly GCF_019279795.1). Classification (NCBI taxonomy): domain Eukaryota; kingdom Metazoa; phylum Chordata; order Ceratodontiformes; family Protopteridae; genus Protopterus; species Protopterus annectens. The sequence continues at coordinate 963,377,453 of NC_056725.1, forward strand.
CAAGCTATTAAGTATAAAAGCAATAGAAAGGGTTCCTCCTCAGGAGCAAGGGCAGGGATTTTATTCAAGACTGTTCCTTGTTCCAAGAAAAGAAAACAAATGGAGACCCATACTGGACTTGTCAAATCTAAACACTTTCCTCATTGTGCCAAAATTCAAAGTGCTGACGTTGCAGCAACTTCTTCCCATGCTGGGCAAGGGGTCTTGGCTGGTCACTCTGGACATCAAGGAGGCATACCTGCATGTCCCAATCAGACAAAGCTGCAGAAGATACCTCAGATTTCTTGCAGGGACAGAGCATTATCAATTCTCAGCATTGCCTTTTGGCTTGTCTACTGCGCCCAGAGTGTTCACGAAATGCCTGGCATCAGTAGTGGCACACTGCAGACAGCAGGGGATTCAAATATACCCCTACTTGGACGACTGCCTCATACAAGCAGACAACAAACAAACCTTAAAGAATTTGGACTATGTCATGCATCTACTGCAGGCCTTGGGATACATAGTCAACATTCAGAAGTCAAAATTACTACCATCCCAACAGATTACATTCCTAGGAGCCAAACTGGACACGGAAACCCAAATGGCCTACCTCACAGAGGAAAAACAGCAGCATTTACCAGAGTACTTCAAAGGCCTAGCAAAGCTTTCCCAGCTGACTGCAAGGAAAATCCTGCAGGCCCTGGGTTTCATGGCATCTTGCATCCTTCTGATACCTTTGGCAAGACTTCATATGAGAAAGCGGCAATGGTATTTAAAAAACTTATGGTCTCAACACAGCAACAGCCTAGAAGACATAATCCCACTTATTCCATGCCTGCAGAAGGAATTTCTATGGTGGGCTCATGCCAGTCAACTAAACAAAGGCATGTCTTTCAACAGACCTCAAGCAGGCCAAATGATTACAACAGATGCCTCAGACCATGGATGGGGGGGCGCACATGGAGGGCAGATGCATTCAAGGTCTATGGATGCCAAAGGAAAGACATCTGCACATAAATCAAAAGGAGATGTTGGCAGTGATACATGCCATCGAGACTTTCGAAAAATCACTACAAGAAGGACATTTGCTAATAAGGACAGACAACACCACTGTCATGTGGTACATAAACAAGCAGGGAGGCACTCATTCTTATCCCCTCTGCAGACTAACAATGCTTCTCTGGGAAAAATCCCTGAGCCTGAAGATACACTTACAATCCCAGTTTGTACCAGGCAAGGACAATGTACTGGCGGACAATCTGAGCAGAAATTTCATGGATCCACATGAATGGATGCTGCACCCTCACATTTTCTCTCAACTGACAAAGACATGGGGAATACCGGACGTAGATCTTTTTGCTTCTCACTTAAATCATCAACTGGAAAAGTTCTGCACAAGGACTCACCACCCTCTAGCTTGGAAAACGGATGCTCTCTCCTTCAGCTGGAACTCTCTAAAAATTTATGCATTCCCTCCCCTGCCTCTGCTGACCAAGGTGATACTGAAAATCAAAGCAGAACAACCAACAGGCATCTTGACAGCTCCAGACTGGCCAAGGCAACACTGGTACCCATTGCTATTGACCATAACTCAGACCAAACCATGGCCTCTGACCCTATGGCCCCTGCTCCTAACGCAACACAATTACAGGACTGTACATCAAGACCTGAAAACATTGCATCTGACAGCCTGGAGGCTACCATGACTTCAACACCTAAATCTCTTTCCAAATCTGTTCAACAGATCTTGCTGGAAGCACGCAGACTTTCCACCAGAAAAACCTATTCAGCCAAGTGGAAGAGATTCAGCATCTGGAATGCCAAAAGGGGTCAGGACACAGCATTACTGAGTATACCTCAGATACTAGAATACTTGGCAGAACTATTTCATACTGGGCTCTCATACTCCTCAATAAAGATTCATGCCTCAGCAATCTCAGCAAAATACAACTGTGACCCTCCAGTGTTTTCGCATCCTCTGCTAAGACAGTTTCTAAGAGGGATAAAGAATATCAAACCTCCCAGAAAACAGCCAGTACCTGCATGGGACCTCAACTACGTGTTGGAAAAACTAACTCTTCCTCCATTTGAGCCAGCAGCAACCTCAGAAATGCAATTTCTTTCATGGAAGACGGCCTTCTTATTGGCAGTCACTTCTGCAAGGAGAGTTTCGGAGATACAGGCACTCATGGCAGTGCCCCCCTTCCTCATTTTTCATCAAGACAGAGTCTCTCTAAGAACCAATCCTACATTCATGCCAAAAGTTATTTCCAGGGTGTCTCTAAATCAAGCTATTCATCTACCTACATTCTTCCCCAATCCTCAAAATAGGGGGGGGAAACTACTGCATACTTTGGATATACACAGACAACTACGCTACTACTTGGACAGAACTAAGGCCACCAGAAAGTCTGACCAGCTGTTTGTAGCCTATGCTGCTGGAGTACAAGGAAAGGCAAACTCCAAAAAAACAATTTCAAAATGGATTGGACATTGCATCAGATTTTGCTATTCTTTTCATGGAAAAGGTGTGCCAGCCAATATTAGGCCACACTCCACCAGAGCTATAGCTACTTCCACAGCTTTCCTAAGAGGAGTGGCAACAAAGGACATTTTAGAGGCTGCTAAATGGAGCTCCGTGCATACATTTACCAAGCACTACCACCTGCCCTTATACTCCAGATCCCGAGCAGGCTTTGCTTCGGCAGTCCTGCAGGGGATTTTAGCTACACCATCCTTATCATAGTTCCATCCACCCCCAGCTTGGCTATGGCATTCAACCCATATGTTTTGACTGCAGTTGCATTCTTGAAGGACATAGTACAGTTTTGTACCTACCATAAATGTAGATGTCCGATAGATATGCAACTGCAGTCGGATTTTCCCACCCTCCTACCCCTCTGTATCCTTCTTTTTGGGTCCCTACCCCTTTTCCCTTCAGCTGGGGGTATCTCCTATGGTGTATCTGTTTATTACTGTTGTGCATGTTTGGGATTATTTTTATCCATTTACCAAATTTAGCCTTCCTAAGAAGGCACCTGATATCTGGGGCAAGAAACACTGAAGAAGATGGCGTCGGCCGATGCCTTTATACTCCAGCCATTGTGACGTCGGAGAGGAGGCAACACCAGCTGACACCGGACCCAGACTTTGGAATTCGGCCGACCGAGGGCTGCCTGAGGCAGGACAACCCATATGTTATGACTGCAGTTGCATATCTATCGGACATCTACATTTATGGTAGGTACAAAACTGTACTTTCTGTCTACTAGTAATTTCACATCTTTCATTCTAAATATTTTCATGTATTTCTGTAGAAATATATCCTCTTTTGATATGTTTTCTCTTCTAGCTGCCCGTGATATATCTTCACTATTACATATGAGGTTCCAGTTCCCACCCATGAAAAATATTCCTCTTGGAAGCTAGTTACCTCACCCACAGTTCTTTTAAGCTGTTTAAGATTAGTTTTAGGTGAGTATAAACACGACAGTATAATTGTCCTCCCTTGCCAGTAACCCCTTATTACCACAAGTGTACCATTGCTGTCTTTTTTCTCCTCCACTATCGCTATTTAAACCCCCCTTGCAACTGGTATCATCCTCTTTTTTCGTTTCCTACTTCTTGAGGCTTAAATGCCACTTTACCCTGATGTTTCCTATGATAGTATTTATTTTTTGAGCTGAAGTAACAAGTCACATCTACTGCTGTTAGAGGAGTGTTCATGCTTTTAATGAATTTTAGGATTGTGATGACAGCTGGGCATAGCTCTTCTTCTGCCTGATAAACTCATAAACCTAATATGTCTAATTACTGATACAGGGACTGCAGTGCTGTTTGCTAGAAAAGTATATGGTTACTTCTACATCATTGCTTATTGTATTTAAATAGAGATAAATGTGTGCAGAAAGTATTCATCAGGCGAAAGTGAAAAGAGGGACAAGTTTTGTTTATTTTTGTACAAATTGCACATTTAGTGGTCTCATCCTGAGAAATGTAGTAAGAACAGTGAACGTATTGCTTAAGGAACATATTAGAGGCCATTTCAGCAGACATGTCTATTTTAATAAGACGGTTTTCTCATTTCCTACATTCTGTGGTACACTTGCAGTGTGTAATGTGGTCTTTCATAATGGAGATCTTGACAGAGTTTACAGAATCCCCCTACAGGATATGGTGCATATAATGATTAACTAAACTAGCTAGACACAATATAAGTGTCCAGTTGAATGCGTGTATAGCTGAAGACTTGGTCCTCTGCTTTCCATCACCCCTCTCTCTCTCTCTCTCTCTTTTTTTTTTTTTTAAAGTATTATGTGCCAAAGTGGCTTATGCAAAGTACATAACAATGTAAATAAGCTTTGGTAGATAAGGCAGTGTAAGCAGTATGGAATTTAATTTTAAAACAGTTGCACATGAGATCTAGCATCATGATGAAGCTGAAGCCAAATACTTTCAATTGTTACACTGACATAACTTGCTGGAGTAAAGCTTGTTGACCATTCAATAACCTTGCCAAAATGGGATAATAAACACTGTGACCTAGCTGGCTGTATGACCAAAGAGATAAATACCTGTCTATGAACCAGACGACTTGATATCAGCTAGTGGTCTGGATGCTGGAGGAGTTGGCAAGAGGGAATGTCATTGAGTGACCATCTCCAGCTCTTTCTTCATGGGGCAGGGAGGAGGAGGTTCAGTCCACTGCAACACTAACAACTGTAGGTGGAATAGGTGGTCAACTTAGAGCAGCTTGGACTGGGAATGTGGGTTTGGTACTATCATGCTGTCTGTGAAAGCTTTCATGGTACATAATTAAAGGAAAAGACACTGAAGGCCTGGCCACTTCTGTTGATGCGAGTACTCACATTTCCCATCACTGGGTGGGTTTTGGACTACAGAAAATCCCTCTGACATAAGTTGTTCAGGACAGCTTCATTGCTGACATGTAGTTCCCTGACCTGGCAACAGTTAATGTCCATCCATGGCCTCAGTTTGTAGGGTGAAGGCAGACGCTTAAGCCTTTGGGATGATGGTATTACCTGGCAAAACATGGGTAAATAAAAATGAGATCTGTGTGATGGGGAAAGGATACTGCTTTCAGGGATGACAAATGTCCAAGGACTGCTGTTGTCCTGATAATCAGCTGACTTGAGGGTGAGTCAAAGCAGCCAAAGGAAATGAAAAAGAAGAAGAAAGATGAGGTCCCCCATAGGTTGATGGATGATGCCAGTTTGCTGAGTTGGACTTTGGAAACAAATGAGTAGACGTGGCTGTTCTCATTTCCTACCTTATGTGGTGCGCTATCAATGTAGAATGATGGTCAACAGGCATGAGGATTAAAAAGCAATGGAAAAAGTTAATCATTGTGAATTGAATAACTGGTGGAAATTTCAAACCTAGAAAGGGATTAAATGAAGGAGGAAGGGAAAACTTGGAAATGTATCTCAGGTGATCGTAATTTTTATATATTTTTGTATCCCCCTAATATTGCTATACACCATGTCAGTTGTATGGGCAGTCCATCCCAAAATAAGGTGAGTGATCTCTGTGATGACTTATGTGGAATTATGCAAATTATTAGCAGCATTTAGGGCTGAAGTCCATATATTGTGACCTAGTACTGTGCTTGGCCCTTTTTTCCCCATAGAATTCAGAAAAAAAGACGTTATGTACTCACCATAACGTTCCATGTATGTAGTCCATCTCGCAGAACATTATTACGTGTGGGTTCCAAGCCGATCCTTGGCTCCAACTCAGCCACTTTTAGAAAGCCTGAAAACTTCTGACTGGCTCGTGGCTAGGAGGTATCCCATGGTGCATGAGCACACTCCCCAGATCTTGTTTGCTGCTAGTCTATATAAGGAGAAAAAGTAGAAAGGAGAACAAACGTTCAGAAGAATAAACCCTAATAAAAGTGCCCTTTATGATATAAACCACCGTAGAAAACTGTTTCCAGATCCTCCAGGAAGGGGACTGGTGGGTGGGTTTGTAATAATGTTCGGCGAGATGGACTACATACATGGAACGTTATGGTGAGTACATAACTTCTTTATGTTATGTAGTCCTATCTCACCTCCATTATTACGTGTGGGACAGCGTCCCTAGCATCTTGTATGGGTGGCTCATTGGAAAATACTCCTTTGCACCGTGGAACCAAATGAGGCCCTACCCCTGGAAGTTAGGTCCAATTTATTATGGGTAATGAAGGTATGAGGGGTAGCCCATGTTGCTGCTGCACAAATACCATCAATAGGAGTCCTGGCTTGGAAGGCAGCAGAAGTAGAAAATCATCTGGTAGAATGCGCTTTGACTTTAAGGGGTAACTCTCTTCCCTCAGAAGTATAAATGAAAGAGATGCAGTTAGAGATCCAGTTTGATAGTGTGACCTTAGAAACTGGCAAACCCATTCTTGTTTCAGCAAAGGAAATGAATAGCTGGTCTGATTTTCTAAATCCTTTAGTTCTGTGGATATAGAAACGCAATTACCTATGCACATCCAAACTGGTGAAGTCTATACTCTGTTTTATTGTTGTGATTGGGGAAGAATACTGGCAATTCGATAGTTTGATTCAAGTGAAAATGGCAGCAGACCTTGGGGATAAAGGAAGGATTCATCCAGAGAGAGACCCTATCTTTGTGAAAAATTATGTATGGAGGTTTAACTGATGGGGCTTGCAGTTTGGAAACTCGTCTGGCTGAAGTTATCGCCACCAGAAAAAGTCTTCCACGACAGAAATTTTAATTGACAGCTATGGGCTGGTTCTAAAGATGGCAAAGTAAGTGTAGAAAGGACTAGATTTAGATCCCAGGGAGGAACTGGATCTTGAATGGGAGGTCTTATCACAGAACATTTGAGAAAGGTCATGCAAAGTTTGTGGGACATAAGGTTAGAATCATTACTTCCCACATGAAAATTAGATATTGCTGCTAGCTGAACTCTGAGTGTAGCAGCTGCTGATCCCTGGTGAAAAAGTTCTGATAGGAACTCTTAAGACAATAGGAATGGGAGCTGTAAATGGATGAACCTTTCTGTTATCTGCCCATATAGAAAATCTCTTCCATTTACTGTTGTACAACTTTCTAGTCAAGGGCTTATGAGAAGAGGTAATGATATGGGTTACAGCTGCAGACAGATCCTGAAGCCTGACTAATGATAGAACTGGAGCAGCCATGCTGTCAGTTTGAGAGTGTGGAGACAGGGATGAAGCGAACCTGACATGTGTGCCAAGAGGTCTGGTACTAGGTCCGGAGTCCATGGATAGTCTAACATGTGAGGCCCGAGGAAAGGGAACTGAATTGGAGCATTCTCATATGTAGTCTTGCTAATGGTACCAATGTTATAGTCGACGCCAAAGCAACTTCTTTCACATCTGAATAACTTCTGGCTCTGCTCTTGTACCAATCCAGACTAACCTACTTTCATCTTTCAACTATATTTGCATTTTATTTAACACTCTAAATCTCTCTCTCAAATCATAAATAACATTATGATTCTACTGTTACTAAAAAAAAAAAAAAAAAACATTATTATTTTTATTTTCATGTTTTTAATTACATAATTTGTATTACATAGTTAGTATTATCTATTTGTTATTAGAATAGCATCACCTGACCTGAACTAATTTCCTTGTATTATTGCTCTTTGCCTATATCACAAGTGTTTTTTTTACATGTATTTCTATAAACATGCTTTAATCTGTGGAGCTTTTCTCCCCGGGCCTCCACTGAAAATGGACAATGATCCAGTTGGACTAGCCCGGTCAACAAATGTAAAATAAAATAAATAAATAAAATTCTTCCAAGAGTTTGTAACACCACCTTCGCTTTGACTCTTCGAAAGGGAAGTATCCTGTAAATCTGCTGTGAAAGATTTTGTATTCTGTCTGTTGGTAGTCTGGCTATCATAGAGACCGTGTCAATGTTTGCTCCTGTAAAGGTTATAGATTGAGCGGGCAAAGTTAAGGATATTTCCCAATTTATAGAGACTCCCAACTGGGAATAGAGCTTGATTGTGGAGTCTCTGGATTGAACTGGAAGATGCCTGGTGGTGGCGGTCAGGAGCCAATGATCCAGGTATGGAAAAACTTGGATTCCCTGATGCCTCAGATGGGCTGTCACTACTGCCATGCATTTGGTGAATACCCAGGGGGCTGTGGTGAGACCAAAAGGCACCGCCCGAAACTGTTAATTATTGGCTCCCAGCCGGAAGCGTAGAAAACTCCTTGATGCTTTGTCCATCTTGATGTGGTAGTAGGCATCTTGGAGATCTATTGAGCACATCCAATTTTCTTTCCCTAACAGAGGGAGTATGGATTGTAGAGTGACCATTCGGAACTTGGACTTCTTTACATACTCGTTTAACCTGCTGAGGTCTAAAATGGGTCTCCAGTCTCCTGTTCTTTTTGGAACTAAAAATAATCTGGAGTATGTTCTGAATCCTGTCTGGTCTGTTGGGACCTTTTGGATGACTCTTTTTAACAGCAGCTTTTCTATCTCTATAGCTGCTTGATCCCTGTGATTGGGTGGTACATCCAGGGTCCTTTTGGGAGGGCGTGGTGGAAGGGAAAAGGGTATAGAGTAACTTCTGGTGATAATGTCTTGTACCCACTTGTCTTGGGTGATATTTAGCCAGGCTTCTGGGAACAAAGACAGGTGACCCCTGACCAGCTCCAGAGATGCACAGTTGGGTTCCACATCAGGAACGCTGATAGGGACGGTCACGAAAGGAATCGCGACCTCCCTGATTTTGTGGACCTCCCCTGCTTCTATGGCGACGTCTACCATTTGTTCCTCCTCCCCTGCCTCTGAGGGAGGAATCACCCTGTGTATCCTGGAAAAATCTCTGTGATTTCTTGAACCACATTTTACCACTCTTCTGACCTTTAGGGTAAGGTCTAGAAGGGACGGTAAAATGGACTCCCACGGCAGAGAGAGTCTTTCCTTCCTGTTCACACGTGGTGAGGGTATCTTTCACCTTGGGTCCAAAAAGAGAGGATCCGTCAAAGGAAGCATTGGTGAATGTAGACTTGAAAGGTTCAGCAAAATTGCATAGACGCATCCAGGAGTGTCTCCTTAAGGAGACTCCTGAACTCGCTGCCCTACTCGCACCATCAGCTGCGTATGAGATCAACCTCGTGGAGGAGTTAACAATGGATGTTAAGGTAACCAACTGAGTAGCTACTGTAGGTGGGACTTCTTCAGTAGAGGTACCCTGAGGAGTATCTCCTAACTCCTTCAGGAGATCTCTCTGAAGTCTCGTGAAGTGTGATAAATAATTCAGCGATTGGAGTGTAAAAGCCGCTGAAGAGAAGATATGCTTTCCGTATCTATCCATCGTTCGGGATTCCTTATTTGGCGGATGGATAGAAGAAAAAGAAGTCTCTGCTAGTTCCTTTTTAGTGGCTGCCGCCACCACCATGGCATCTACAGGTAAGCCCTTGGATAAAAATTCTTTGTCTTTAGGGGCGGAAAGAATCTTGTTTGGCCTCCTGCGGACCAGTTCCATGTCATCAGGAGTCTGCCATGCTTTCGGACTCACAAGCTCCAGTAACTCGTCAAATGGGGGAGACACCCATGAAGCTGAGGGTTGAGACCCGAAAGCCTTCAGGTACACTGACTCCTGATCAGATGGGGTAACAGTGGGCCAGCTGCCTCTCTGTCTGAGGATCTCCAAGATGTCTGCAAAGGAGACATCTTCAGAGGATGACTTAGGGGACCCCTCCGACTCATCGAGGTCAGTGCACAAATCGGAAGTCACAAAAAATGACGGTCAGTAATAAGGTATGATAGAAAACTCTCTATAAGCAATACATTCCTGAAAAGGAAGTAATAGTAATAAAAAAAGGTATCACTTAGTCATGGCCAACCAAGAAAGCTTCCAAATAAAGAAGCAGCAAACGAGATCTGGGGAGTGTGCTCATGCACCATGGGATACCTCCTAGCCACGAGCCAATCAGACGTTTTCAGGCTATCTAAAAGCGGCCGAGTTGGAGCCGAGGATCGGCTCTGAACCCACACGTAATAATGGAGGCAAGATAGGACTACATAACATATACATTTATCCTATTTTATGCCACTAATGTATGAATTTTTCCAGTATTTGATGCTTACTTTCTGAGGAATTTGTTATGCTGGCATGCAACAACTGCCTTTTTTTGGGATAGAGGACCAATGTATTAAGGCAGTATAGGCCAGCAGTGGACATAAGCAAAAGTTAGGCTGCCTTTTGAAATGTTGGCACTCAAATTGTTGAGTGCCGACAAGCAGAACCCCCCCCCCCCCGAAAATCCAGAAGAATGAATCTCAAACATCGCTGTTCTCCTTTAAACTTCTTTTTTTGGGGTGGGGCAAGCCTCCCTCTACACTCTCCAAACTTAAATATACCAACTCAAAGATCACTGTACCTCAGAGAAAAGGAAACATTCTGAGGAAGGGCCATCTTGGACTTGGTATCTGTAAGTCTGTTTTTTCGGCTGTTAATTTTCCATGTGTTGACATTTCTAAAGGGTAACTGAATGTTAGGTCTCCATATATGTTGACAGGATCTTTTTGTCTCACTCCAGTAAGGTGGAAGTGAGGGGCGTTCATAAATCTATGCTCCCATGAACCTACAGAGTTTGATTTTCAGCAGCATGGCTTGGTTCCTGGAGCATGTATGTGTGTGAGTCTGTGGAGGTGTGTAAAACACTCTTTGGTGGATCTTCTACATGAAGCTTTTCAGCTGGTGAGGCGAGATAATCAAATTAAGCAAAACAAGTATCCAAACTTTTTACTACTCTTTAAAAGGATATTATCTAAACATTTATAGTGTAACTAGTATGAATTTAGCAGTGTTAACAAACTGTAACCTGTTTTATATAAAAAGGAGGAAAGCTCTTCTATCTTTACTGTTCCTACATGTTGATCATTGAGGTGATATTAGCTCTGGAGGGACTCTGTAGCTAGATTCCATGGCCCCTGTGAGTTTCAGCCACAGGTATCAGGTTCTAAACTGACACTAGATGTTGGGATTGCCTTAAGAATAGCCTGAGCATCTGCTGTGATTACACATTTGAAGGGTATATGGCTAAGTGCCCACCAAGTGCTAAGCAATTTCAGTGGATGACCTGCTGCTCTCTTTATTATAGTAAGAACATCCAGTGGTCAGATCTGGGCAGCAGCCTTAAGATATTCTTAAAAGCCTGTTCTGTGTAGTCCATTAAGATAGAAGTAAGCTTTTTCTCAAATAGTTGTATGATGTAACCAAATAGTTTATCAGTATTATAAGTAATATGACTGTGGGACTGATCTGTGTTTGCTTCCCAGGGTGATTGGAATAAATGTGTGCTTTAGAAGTCCATCAGTAGAGTGAAGTTAGATCACCTGGGATTTTAGTATGGCAGACCAAGCAGCCACTTGCAGTTTTGGTAGTACAAAACCTCCCTTGTATTTCAGAGATGAAGCTTCCTATTACCTCTGCTGTCCCATTAAAAGATGCCGTGGCAGTGGCTTTTATTTATCCTAAAGTGCATGTGCAAGCATTTGGTACCTTTACAACCATCATCAGTGTTTTTTGTTTATTTGATAGGTGGAGAGTTCAGAGTATTTCATGACACCGGACTTCTTTTCCCACCCTGCTACTCTAAATGTCAAATTGTTTCTTTCTGAACACCTTGACCCTGGGGAAAACATCTTGTTTCCTCAACAGAAGCAAAGCCTACTGCTGCTAGTTAGCTATTGAAATTGATAGCATATGTCTGCAAAATCTATTGTTACATCCATTTGTTAAACTGCCATAGTGTAACCTGTAAGTACTGTCTACAGTTTAAAAGGAAAGCTGGGCTTAGAGGTTGCAGTGTGACGTGATTCTGTGGTGGAAGTTTGCCATCAGAAGGGCAGGCCTGACTGACATCCTTATTGTAGTACATCTGTACATCAAAGTGGAGCAGAATGAAACCAAAGCATACAGTTACATTACATTTTTTAAGTGCAAAAGGAGGCAATGTGCCTGCCTAGTCTGCCCTTTTAAGTGCATTTAATATTCTAGCCGTCTTCCATCCCTTGTATTCCTTTGTTTCTTTCTTTCTGTATTACCCGTTCCAGTTATCCATTTCACAAGTACAAAACCCTCTGTCAAAAAGTGCTTCTGGAATACCAGTGAATACTTAGTTTCCCCAGTCTGCTGCCTTCCCTGCCTTATCCCTCTGTCCAGGGAGTACTTAGTCTCCCCAGTCTGCTGCCTTCCCTGCCTTATCCCTCTGTCCAGGAGTACTTAGTCTCCCCAGTCTGCTGCCTTCCCTGCCTTATCCCTCTGTCCAGGGAGTACTTAGTCTCCCCAGTCTGCTGCCTTCCCTGCCTTATCCCTCTGTCCAGGGAGTACTTAGTCTCCCCAGTCTGCTGCCTTCCCTGCCTTATCCCTCTGTCCAGGGAGTACTTAGTCTCCCCAGTCTGCTGCCTTCCCTGCCTTATCCCTCTGTCCAGGGAGTACTTAGTCTCCCCAGTCTGCTGCCTTCCCTGCCTTATCCCTCTGTCCAGGGAGTACTTAGTCTCCCCAGTCTGCTGCCTTCCCTGCCTTATCCCTCTGTCCAGGGAGTACTTAGTCTCCCCAGTCTGCTGCCTTCCCTGCTTTTTCCCTCTCTCTCTAGTCTGCTGCCTTCCCTGCCTTATTTCTTTGTCAAATCTGCTTCCTCCCCACCTTATCCCTCTGGCCTTTCTGTTCAGAATGACTCCCTCACATCTCCCTGACATAATCTTGTGCATCTGTATCATATGCCTTCTCTTTCTTCTAGTTTCAAGTTAAAAGAGCTTCAGCTCCTCTAACTTCTGGTCATATCCCTTCTTCTCCATTCCATCGATCTTTCTAGTTGCCCTCTTCTGATTTCTTTTCACTAGGCTGATATCCTTTTTCTTGTAGGGCCTCCAGAATTGCACACAATATTGATGATGTAGTCTGACCAAGGGCCTGCAGAGTGGAAGCATTACCTCTTTGATTCTGGAATGTATCCCTCTAAAGTTATGCTGTAGCATTGTGTTTGCTGTTGCCACTGTCTTGCTAGTCTGCTTTTAGTGGACCAATTCAGATGTGATCATCACCTCCAGGTTCTCTTATTTCTCTTTTTCCATTAATTCCACTCTTCTTGGGTAACACTTCACAAGAGGATTGCTGTGACCTATGTACAGCATTTTGCATTTGTTTGCGTTAAATCTTGCTGCTGCCTTTCTTTCTACTTGTTCACTAGACTTGTCTCCCCTTCCTGCACTGCTGTACCTCTTTGTGTCATCAGCAGTAGGTTGCTCTTGTTCTCTTTTCCCACAGAGATATGTAATATAAACACAGTGAAGAGTACAACACTCTCAATACATGAGTGTCATGCACATCCTGGACAAAGGTGCCATGGACGAGATGCATCAGGAACAAATGTGGCAAGAAAGGGTGCAGGATGGGAATGCTGTGGGCAGCCATATTAGGTCTCTGCGACTCATGCAGTGGATGGTAGCCAACAAGATACTCTGCACAAAGGGCAAGGCATGGAGCATTAGCAAGGACATGTTTACCAGAGGGCTGGACTATAAACACAGAAATGATTCATAAAGGCAGAGATGTTTTTGCTCTCCATGGGGTAGAGGAACAGGACTGTCATACCTGGGTTTGACCTGGATGTGGGATCTGGACTAGCATTAACAACCACAGTGTCAGGGGACTCACCAAGTTAGTACTACTCACTAAATGTTTTTATGATACAGTGCAATGAATATGTGATGGGACAGATTCACCAAGGACTTTCTACATATCTGTTATTTCAGGTACCTCAGGACTGCAACTGCAACTGCAACAACCACCATGTCATAGTATATATGTCTCCATATGAGTTGCATGTGTGGTGTTGTCTACCATTATGTGTCTCATGCACCGGGGTATAGGCATTTGTGTGAGAGCTGCTAAAGTATCATGTGTTCCTGTTTTCACATGTTTTCACAGGTTTTACTAGAGGAGTGACCAGCACAACAGGAACACAGGATGTTCTTCGTGTTTCACTGTTGCAGTCATCACATTTGGGTTATCTGCTTGCAGTAGCCCTCAGTCGACCTGATTATCAAAGTCTTGGCTCCTGCGTCAGTTGCTGTCTCATCTTCCATGATGTCAGGTAGTCAGGGATATAAAGCATGCAGCTGACGCCATTACATCAGTCTTTCTTGACGTGCGGTGCATGAAGCAGAAGCAGTTCGCAAATACCGGTTGGCCGACTCCTGAAATTTTCGTTTTCGAGTTTCAGAACCGAAGTCTTCAACTAAAGCTAAGTATCCCGTTGGGGAAACTTTTTCTTGCTCTTTACCAATGTCAGTAAAAGTTAATAATTGCATTTCTTGTGGAAAGCAAATACCTCATAAAGATTTTCATTCATACTGTATTCCTTGCCTAGGCTCTGACCACGACGTACCTCGCTGTCAGTTTTGTGCCTTATTTAAGCAACGAACTATCCGTTATCAGTATATTTACGCTTCTAAATATTTCAGTTCTCGGTTCAATTATCCAGATATGTCTTCGGTAATTCATCCGACTACCGACATTCCAGAAAAACGTAAAGATAAAGACAGAGACAGGCCGCCTAGGTCCAAAGCTGCCGATGATGTTTCTCCTAAGCCAGTCACCAGTTCGCCGGTACTCAGTGAGGCGCTTTTGCAGCCCCTGATACCCCCTACTTTAGATCCGCAGGCCTCTACTGACACCCATTTGGAGTCCGGTATGCCGTGAGATGCTTCAACTGTGGAACCTGTGGATGTCTCTACCTTGGATGGGTCCCGAGCCGCTGTGCAGGCATCAGCTTCTGAGGGTGTATTCAGGCCTACTGACTTGCATATTAAACCTATGCCACCTTCTTCTTTAATGCCTAAAACTTGAACCATGCCTAGAAAATCGACGCCCAGACTGCATGCTCAGGCCTCTATACCTAAAAAACAAATGATAAGAATGGCTGAAGACCTTATTACTTTAATCAGGGGAAGCCAACCCTCCGCTTCTAAGAGACCTAGGACTGAATTTGCTTACGACTCTTCTGACCAGGATTCTGAAATTTCTGTTTCTTCTGATGACCAGGATTTATCCTTATCTACTTATGAGGATTCTGATGCAGAGGACTGTTTTCCTTCTGCTTCCCCTCCGGAGGATTTCTCTTTTGGTGAAACCTTGCATACTCTTAGGGAGCATTTCCGCTGGGAAAGCCAGGATTACTCTGATTCTAAAAAGAGGCTTAGGGATTTCTTACTCCTGCCTCAACACAGGCCTTTAGTACAGCCTCCAAAGTTTAGTTGGCATTGGCTCTCTAAGAGTTGGTCCTTTCCTGTCTCTTCCAGGCCTTCTCAGTCCAAACCCAGAACAAGCAGAACCCCAAGGTTTCACTCCCAGGGTACGCACAGGACTAAGCAGAGGGGGCTTCCACTTCCAAATCAGGGAGTACTAAGACTCCCCCCTATGGTAAGCTGTCTCAATGACTTAACCTTAAAACTTCCAAGCAGTTCTCAACTGTTTGCTCCTTTAGGGGGAAAGATTGCTCCACAGGCCAAAAACTGGGAACTCATTACCCAGGACAAATGAGTTTTAAATAGTTTCCCAAGGATACAGATTTCACTTCCACACGTTACCAACCCCAAACGGTTGGCCAGATCTACCCCAAATCAGTGGGCAGAAACTCAAAAGCTGGTACTCTCTCTCTTAAGCATAAAGACTATTCAAACTGTACCAGAAGAGGAAAAGGGACAAGGTTTTTACTTAAGACTTTTCCTGGTACCCAGAAAAGACAATTCATGGCGTCCTATCCTGGACCTATCCATCTTAAACACTTTTTGATGATTTCAAAATTCAAGATGCTAACTCTTCACCAGTTGCTTCCTATGCTAGGCAAAGATGCCTGGTTGGCAACACTGGATCTAAAGGAAGCCTACCTGCACACCCCAATCAGGGAATCTTGCAGAAGATACCTACGCTTCAAAGCAGGTTACATGCACTATCAGTTCTCTGCACTGCCCTTTGGCTTATCTACTGCGCCCAGCGTATTCACAAAGTGCCTAGCTCCAGTCATTGCATTTTGCAGGCAAAGAAAAATTTAAATATATCCATACCTGGACGATTGTCTAATTCAGGCAGAAAGCCAGGACATACTTTTGAATCATCTGGCATTTGTACAAAAGGTGCTCACTTGTCTGGGGTACAGCATAAATGAAAAGAAATGACATCTGTTACCCTGTCAACAAATTATATTCCTGGGAGCAAGCTTGAACACAACTTCCCAGATGGCTTTCCTCATGCCAGAGAAGCAAATTAATTTGACAACTTATTTCAAACTAATGGCCACAAAGACCCTGCTATCTGCAAGGCAAATACTACAAGTCTTGGGGTTCATGGCCTCCTGCCTTCTACTAATTCCATATGCAAGACTGCATATGAGGAAATTACAATGGTATCTAAAAAGCCTATGGTGTCAACATTCTCAAGATCTAGAAGCAGTGATTCCTATCATACCTTGCCTACGGTTAGAATTCCTTTGGTGGGCAGAGGCCTTCCTCCTAAACAAGGGACTACCATTCACTCTACCCCCTGCTGCCCAACCCTAACAACATATGCATCAGACTATGCATGGGGGCCTCACCTGGCAGGGAAGTGCATTCAGGGCAAATGGAGCCCAAGTCAAATGCACCTGCATATCAATCAAAAAGAAATGTTAGCTGTACAGAACGCGCTGACAGCCTTCAAGGACCACATTCTTCCAAAACAATTAATGGTAAAGATGGATAACACCACTGATATGTGGTACATAAACAAGCAGGGGGTACCCATTCCTACCATGTCTGCAGACTAGCCATGGCTCTGTGGAACACAGCCTTGAGCTACCAAGTGCATCTACAAGCTCAATTCCTGACAGGAAGACTAAATACACTGGCAGATGAACTAAGCAGAAATCTCATGGACCCACACAAGTGGAAACTGGAACCAAAGACTTTCAACATGTTGATACACAAATGGAGGAGTCCAGATATAGACTAGTTAGCCTCTCCCCAGAACTACCAATTGGACAACTTCTGCACAAGGCCTTCCCGCAAAGTAGCTTGGAAAGTGGATGATCTGTCCTTCAGCTGGAAAAATCTATCAGTGTATGCCCTTCCCCCTCTGCGTCTCCTCTCCAAAGTACTACTAAAGATCAAACAGGATAAACCAAGGACAATACTGATTGCACCAGACTGGCCCCACCAACACTGGTACCCCCTCTTGCACAGTGTGTCACTGCTGGCTCCATGGCACCTGCCTCAGACCTCTACCCTGCTGTCTCGGCAGGACAGTCAGATTCTGCACCCTCAGCTTCAAACCCTGAACCTGACAGCCTGGCTAATTATCTAATTTCTCCATTACCATCCCTCAGTAAACAAGTGTCAGATGTCATTTTGGAGGCAAGGACGCCTAGTACTAGAAAATGTTATGCTGAAAAATGGAAAAGATTCTGCGCCTGGAACCAAACTCAAGGGATGGCCACAGCAGTGCCCAACTTACCTCAGATTCTCCAGTACTTAACTGAGATGCTTCACGAGGGCCTTTCTTTTTCCTCCATCAAAATTCACGCCTCATCCATTTCAGCTCATTACAACACAGAACCACCCCTCTTCTCTCATCTACTGCTCAAGCAGTTCCTCAGTGGGGCAAAAAACTTAAGACCAACCCAGGAGAGCCCCAACTCCAGCCTGGGACCTTAACTTTGTATTGGAAAAACTCACTCTTCCTCCTTTTGAGCCGGCTGCAAGTGCAGAGCTGAAATTCCTTTCTTGGAAAACAGCCTTCCTTTTAGCAATCACTTCAGCAAGAAGGGTGTCTGAATTACAGGCCTTTATGACAGTGGAGCCTTTCATCATCTTTCATGCGGACAGAGTGTCCCTTAGGACCATCTCTTAATCAGTCCATTCATTTGCCAACCTTCTTTCTTAATCCACAAAACAAAGGGGAATGGATACTGCATTCCTTAGATGTGCACAGACAACTGAGATTTTACTTGGACAGGAATAAACCTCAAAGGAAATCTAAACAACTGCTGGTGGCATTTGCTGCATGGGCAGAGGGGAAAGGTATTTCAAAGCAAACCATTTCTAAATGGCTAGGCCATTGCATTAATTTCTGCTATAAGCACCATGGAAAACCTATCCCACAGGGGATAAGACCACATTCAACCAGGACTGCATCTACCTCTACAGCCTTTCTCAGAGGTGTCCCTACCAGGGACATTCTAGAAGCTGCTACCTGGAGTTCTGTACATACTTTCACCAAGCATTACCATTTGCCTATTTCCTCTAAATCCAGAGCTGGCTTTGCCACTGCAGTCTTGCAGGGCCTTATAGCTGGTCCTAAGGCTATCTAATTTCCTCCTCCCATCCTTAGGTTTGGGAATCTACCCAAATATGATGACTGCAACAGTGAAACATGAAGAACATAGTACAGTTGTGTACACTTATCATAAATGTAGATGTTCGAGTGTATTCACTGTTGCAGTCCTGGTTACCCTCCCCCCAGCCCCCTGACTTTTTTTGGCTATACTTCTACTCTCCTTTTCTATGCTTAAAAGCTTTTTGGTGTATTTGCTTTTGTGTTGGAGGTATACCATTGTGTATATATATTTAATTGCTTCCCATTGGGGGGCACCTGACATCTGGGACAAGAAAAACTGATGTAACGGCGTCGGCTGTATGCTTTATACCCTTGATTACCTGACGTCACGGAAGATGAGGCAGCAACAGGACCCAAGACTTTGATAATCAGGCTGACTGAGGGCTACTGCAAGCAGATAACCCAAATGTGATGACTGCAACAGTGAATACACTCGAACATCTACATTTATGTTAAGTGTACGCAACTGTACTTTTGCTGTCAGCAGGTCTCCTTTGGCTGTCAGTGATACAAATGTGCATATGTCACACTTCGATGACAACACCAATTCAGAGCAACCTTCCAATAAGTTTGATCCCCACCCTGGCTCCCTTTGAGACACCAGGTCTCGCAGCCTGTGATCTCCACACTGCCTCTGAAGTTTGCATACCCACCATAAGGGAAAGGTGGGGGTTGTACAACACTGCCATCATGCCAGCACAGGCCCTATTTGGGTAACACATGACATAAATGAATAAACATGCTTGTTAGCAGTCCAGGTATATAGACCCTCTACTAACTGCATTGTAGAGATTGCAAGTCTGTTCCTTGCCTTATGTGATAATTTGCAACACCTGCATAGTGACAGGGAGTATAGAAACAAGGAGTTGATGTTGCTGCTCAGATCTCTGCTAGCAAATGTAGCCTCCATGGGTACTTCAGTTTGACACATTGCGACCACCCTCCAGTTTGCTGCTGGGAGCCAGCCATTGGTAGATCTGAATGTGAAGTGACCAGGCACATGCTGCCCTTAAATACATTGCGTAGACTGCTAATGAGGTGCCTTTACTATTAGCTATGGCCATACAATCAGCCCCACCCCGTTGTCAGTGGCTTTAGCGTTGTGCGGTGATGACATTCTTCATGGTCAACACTTGGAACCCCTTGACAGGTTGCTTGCCAACATTAGCAATGTTCTACACCTTTTTTTATCACCTATGGACACACAAAGCACCACATCTGCTTGTGGGCGTTTTCCACAAAATGAATTACAAAGCTGTGTTAACTCCCAGCATGGGAAAACCACTTCAGCATGCATGCGTGCACTTTGATCCCTGATCTTCCCTGCCATAGACCAAATCAAACCCTGAGACTGCAAACCATCACAGTGGACATTGACCAACCCCAGCACTGGAGGATCTGATCCCTGACCCACTACAACCTGCTAGCAGAGCAAGTGGTTACTGAAGTCACCTCTCATGACACTATCCTATATTGTAGTGCTGCTGTGAGCTGTACCTGTATCCTACCCAACAAGTGATGATGGTAGTACCCTTCCCACCCTATAACATTTATGAGTATGGTTATGTGTGATGCACAGTATGACCAATCCAATGCATGTATTGTTTTGTTTTGTATTGTGGAGTTAAAGTGATTTGTGCCTGCCTCCACTTCTCATGTGGTACCACTGCTGCCTCTTAGTCCTTGGACTCAACAGCTTATTCTTCCACTTGTTCTGCTGCTATGATGCATCATGCTGGGATGCTTCCCTGCTGCTGTACCCGTTTATGCAGTTCCTTGTTATGGCATACAGTGCAAAGATTTTTCTGCAGATGTATATTGCAACACCCCACCTGATGTGTCAAGGCAGCAGAAGCACCACTTCAGTTGTTTAAACTCACACTCAACAGTATCATGCCTTTTTTGCTTGACAGGTTTGTACACTATCCCTGCCATGGTCTGAGGTTTGCAGATGTGGTTCATCACCTCCATTTCTAAAGCTTGTCTGGCATCACTTACATTAGACAACAGTCACACCATTAGATACAATTTGCTGCCTGTTTGCAGGAAATGTGTGTATACTGCCCTGTGTAACTCACCTATATTTGCATCTACTGACTAGATGATCTTTCAGAAAGTACCCCTGCATAGTCCATTGGTATATGTCAAATGTGCCTTGTGTGTGAATTATGGAAACTGAAAAGGCTGCGCAATTATATTATGATGACCTGGATATTACACACCACCTTGCAGCTGAGGGAGTGGAAACCCTTTGTTATGTTGTATCTCAGTCCCTGTGGATCTAGTAGGGTATTGAATGTGTGTGTAGGCAATCATTGTTCCAGTGAGCTCAGAGAAGTGGGGTGTATTGTAAAATGCATGCATAGTGTTTTTCTCCCTTTTGCAGTCCTGAGGGAATCATATATGGTCTTCAGAAAGTTGCAGCATGGTGTCAAAGAACTGGCATAATGTATGAGAGGTTCTTATCTTTGATATGCCTAATATGTCCTCTGTTGCTGTCAGAACGGCCTCAGTAACTAAGACTGTTAATGATACAGATATCCTTGTGTCCACTGAGATGGCTAACTGGCTAACCCATGCATTCCTCTTGATTCTGCCTGTGGGTAACATAGTTCCAGTCACTATCTTATGATCTCCCTGTACACCCAGTATAAGTCTGGTATTGTTCATCCATGAGCTGGTGTATTTGAGGCACTGACAGTACCTTTGGCCCTGGTGCAAATGGCTAGAATGTGCAAGGCTGCATGCACCAGCTCCACTGGTGGGCATTAGTACATATTGTTCAGCTATAACTGCTGCTGTTCCTAGTATATTTGTAGTGCTGCACACCAACACTCCCCAGTGGTTTGCTATTTGGTACAATGTGCCAGTTTTATAGGCTTCTGAATTACTGTACTGTGTTAATAGTCAAATTGTCAATTTCAAAATCCATGCGGCTCATTTACGTGGGATTTTTCATTCAAATATAATTGTGCATTTATTTGCATTCATGTACAAGGATATCTGTATGCTGTGCTATTTTCCACATTCTGCTGCCATGTTGTGTCTCTGATCACCTGCAACCTGATCACTGCCACTACCTGCTCTAAATTGTGCTGTGAAATATACTAAAATCCCAGCCAGTGTGGAGGTGTTTTGATAGTGTTAAGAATACAGTTTGTTTTTGTAACTATATTGAGTTACATGAGGAATGATGTGTCAGATTAAATGTAATTTTTGTTTACATTATTTTAATAAAAGACCCTCCTCTTTCTGATAAGTGCTTTAATATCATTTGCATTCACCTGAGCTACCACCAGTTCCGCAAGGTGAGACCACAGTTTAACATCACATCAGGAGTGCATCATCTGCTATGCTGCACTACAACGTCAGTAGTGGAGAACAAATTCAGGCATTTGAGCCCATAGTCTTATGATCTTCCTGGCATAAGTTGTAACTGCATTACATCTTAGCCACTAATACCAGATCTGCCATTTGTTTTTTATGGACACACAGAGACCTGTGGTGTTTATGTATACTTACGTTATTGAGTTAGAACACTGAACCAAAGACTGTTGATAAATTACACAATTCATCAGTGAGATAGGATTGTGGTACCATGCATGACCTGATAAGGAAATGAGATAATTAGATTTAATTTTAACTAAAGCGACTGAGATATGCAGGAGAGAATGAAATTTCTTTGTTCCAGTTAAAGACCACAGAAAAGTCTGAAGTGGGTAAAGCTGCTTGTGGGGACAGACACATTGAAAACAAGTAAATTGGAGAAAAAAAATAAGTCATGAGAACAATAAGAAGCATGGAGAGCTTGAGAAATGTATTTATAAATTCTTCTTGCAGTGTAGTTGTAAGCATGAGAAAAATACATTTGTTTTCATCCAGTCAAGTATGTGGAATCATTTTGTTAATGTGTATGGATGGAAAAATACTTTTTGTCAGAAAGGATTCCATTTAATGGAACAAAGTCATGCATATGACTTGGTTGTGGGCATGACTTGTCTTCAGAATGTGCATAGAGTTGATGGTGTCTAAGAAAAGGGTGCAATGGATAGGTGACTGGAAAATTCATCAAAATCTGGACAGGGAATATGAAAATTTATACTAAAAGTGTAGTGTTTAGATCTCACATTGCTGAAGAGTGTAATGGAATATCTGCTGAAATGTTTAAAGTAGTGAATCTAAAAGAGAATACACTGGCACCAGTAATGCACAGATTGCTTACTTTTCGGGTCATCTTGTAAAATGAGCAAGTCAGAAAGTGCTTGCTTATGAATAAATGAATAATAAATACAAGATTCTGTTCCAGATGGTTAAAAAAACAGTTACTGACTTGTGTGAAACTTCAGTTGGTGAAAGGAATTACTGCATACCTAGGAAGAGTAATGTGGTGTGGAAGCACTACAGGCCCATGCCTTACAATACCCATGCACATGCAGTAATATCTGTATCATGCATACAACACAGCAGCAAATTTGTGTGTGGGTGTGGTTGTGGGTGTATGTACGTATATAAACATAGACACACACACACACACACACACACACACACACACACACACACACTCATACACTCGCACAAACATATACAAATACTTTGTATGCACAAGGAATTGTTTGTACAGAATGTGCATGGTATGATTTGTTTAAAGAGTATAACATTGTGTTTTCCAGTTTGAATTGTTTGACAGGAGTTTATTGTATATTCAGCTAGACCATGCAGTTTTTTCTCAGCAGTATATGCAACCAGGAAAGCACCAGTAGCTTTAAAGTGTGAAGTCAAAAATGTGGTGTGAACTACATGGAGTGCTTTTGTGTGATTAAAAAACAGTCTGTGCCTACTGAATGTGTAAATAGCTTAGTTACTGTTCTGAAACTTGTTCAAGTTATATTTTTATAGCTCTGAAAAAATCTTAATAATGTTATAAAACAGAGCACTATCCTCTTTTTACAGTTGAAGTGGGGCGTAGAATTTTCTTCTTTGAGGTTAATCAGGGATTTTGGAAAATTAAGCTTGATGAGGTATGTGTTAGGCTGTATTTGTAATTCAGTTATAGAAATGTACAGATTTTTCAGCTTTTCTTCATCATCAGCACTTGAAGTGTTTCAGAGAGCTGTAGCACAGTTAATCAGGGATCTTGATGGTGATGTTAATTTTATTGATACGTGTGTGGGGGATGAGTTCAAAGAAGTGCATTTTGTGAGCCTCATTAAGTTATTGAACAGACTGAGAGAGTCCTTTTCAAGATGAACAAATGTCAGTGTAAAATTTGTGGAATAGAACTTATATATGTGGATTTTTTAAGTTATTTATTTATTAACCATGTAAGTAGACTGCATTATGGACTCTTTTCATCAATGTTCCAAATGCAAGAGTAATATTATATGTGTATACATATTTATGCATGCATGTGTGTGTGTGTGTGTATATATATATATATATATATATATATATATATATATATATATATATACACATACATGAACAAGTAGTGTAATGATTTAGACAAAGTGTTTTTGGGGAGGTGACAGGGAACTGGATTCCTAGAAAAGACCCAAAAAGACAATGTTGACAAAACATTTAAATGGGCAAACCAACATACTCTCTGGGCTCATAAATAAAGTATTTAGTAGTAAGGAAATATATTAAATTTTGATTCATGAATATTTATGAGCCCAGAGAGTATGTTGGCTTGCCCATTTAAATGTTTTGTCAACATTTTATTGGTTAATTGATTTTAATTTGGATATATAAGGGATGAATGGCATTAATTTTGATGTATCTGATGAAGTTCAAGTATTGAGGACGAAAACGCGTATTTGCTGTGTTTTTCAAAAGCGTTAATGTCTTATAGTCTTTTTGTTAATAAATCGAGTGGAATTTAATTTTTGGGTTTCCTGTTTTGGCTCGCTGCACTCTTATTTGGATTTGTTGGTGGTTTTGGAGTGCTTTCACTTGGTTCTAACAGTTTATTTTGTGTAAGAGCTATCAGAAAGCCTTAACGTTGTGCTTCAAATGAGTTCGCAAGGACAGGAAGAGTTGGGACAATCTAGGAAGCTGATTGGCCAACTTACTGAACTCATAGATTTACTCACGCCTCTATGTCACTCCTTACTTCCTGGCCGAGGTAATACGCGTATGGCAGCGGAAAATGGAACCGAAGGATTTATAGGGCACCATCATAAAAGAAAAAGGGAGCTGATGGGCGAAAATGGAGACGCCGGCGACCCTGCTGTATCTAATGGTAGTCCGTTCAATCCAGCAGCCACACAGAGGATTTTTGAGACGGAAGTGGTGGGCGAGGAGGCGAGAAAGGATTTATTAATGGACTTAGGTGTTAGACCCAAAACGCTTATCTCTATGCTTGCACCTACAGGTACTGTTAAAACAAACATGAAAACGACTAATGAATGGTTACAGAAAGACTTTCATTTTAAATTGGACAATAATGTGTTTTGTGGGCAACCTAATGGAGATTCATACGTTGTTAAATTAGATAATTTAACCAAAATGATGACTAAATATAGAACGCGCAGTATTGAAAATGCTTATTTAAGAGAATGTTTGAATAGAGAAATAGTACCAAAAGGACTTAGGGTATACAAATACCCGAACAACGTTCAAGTAGGTTCTGATTTTAATGAGAGTTTACTTAAAGTTTTTAATAATTGTGGGCTGGAAGTATTGAAACTTATTATTAAAGAAAATGATAGAAAGCAAGACATTTTGAAAAAAGAAATAGAAGAATTAGACACTTTTATTAAGGAAGACCTGATTTTTGGTATTAAAGAAGAAAGGGACAAGTATTTTAAAATAAGAAAAGATATAGATAATAAGTGTGATAAGTAATTCAACGTAAGATGGGTAAGTTAAATAGGGATATACAAGAGTATGAAAGAAAAACTAGTTATCCTAAGCCACCTTATACTAAATGGGATATGTATGGTATTGATATAAAGTGGAAGAAGAAGAATAATTATAATAAGACAAATGAATGGAATAATTTGGAATATGATGCAGAATTTCCACCTTTGAGAGGAGTCGAACAAGGTTATAACCAACAGGAAGTAAAAAGGAAATTTTCGAATGAGGGGGGGAGAAGGGGGAGGGGGAGATATTAGAATGTTTTACCCCTTCTCCCAATAGGATATGTGGCAAACAAGAAGAAATTGCTGTTTAAAGTTTTAAAAATACATATCAAGGTTTTTCTATTTATAATTTTAGTAGTATGCCACTTATTAAGGAACACTTCAAATTCCTTAGCAAAGGGTTAAAATTCATACCCTAAATTAAGGGAGACCCTACTAGGACTTTACTTGATATCAAATATTTGTGAGAAAGATTAATTTGGAGGTTTTTGCCTCTAGAAACAATATTAAGAAAAATAATAGGGTAGATCAATAATTAGTAAGGAAATCTACATTTAACCCACCCTTACATCCTCAACTGAAGAATTTTGAAGCAATACTTGAGAACGAAGTTAGAAAACTACAGGATAAAAATAAAAACAAATACACTTTTAATCTTAGTAAGGAAGAAAATGAGGTATTAAATGAGTTAAGAACAATCACCATGTTAGAATCATGAAATCAGATAAGGAAGGGGGAATTGTGATTATGGAGAACATATATTATGAAGGAAAAATTAATTTATTATTAAGGGATGAAAAGAAATATGCATGCGTTTCTAGGAATGAAGTGAATATGGCTTATCAAAAAATAGACATGCTATTACATGACATGGTATATGAAAAAATTATAGATGATTCCATCTTTAAATTTCTATATGTGGGTAAGCCAAAAATACCCATTATTTTTGGCATACCTAAAATTCACAAAAATCCTATGGATCCACCCCTCAGGCCAATTGTGTCTGCGGATGGTTCTAAAACTTTAGCATTGGCAAAATTGTGGATTTAAAAACCAAACATATATGGGTAAATAACAGAACCATTCTTAAAGATTCTTGGGATTTACTAAGGGAACTCACACCAGAGCTTTATAAGGATGATTTATTGTTTGTCACTATTGATATAGTGGATTTGTTCTCAAGTATACCATACGACAAAGGTATGCAATTGTTTGAAGAAACTATTTTTCAGGATAAAGTGCTGACTCAAAATGAAAAAATAGCAAGTGTAGGTCTTATGGAGATAATTCTGAAGTATAACTTTCTCATTTTTAAAGGTGAATTCTTTCAGCAAACACAAGGTGTCTCTATGGGGGCAGCATGTGCCCCCACATATGCAAATATTGTGTTATCCAAATGGGAGGAGAAATTTATTTTAAATTCCAAATTTCAGGAATTCGGATATTATACCGCAGATTTTTGGATGACATAGTTATCCTCTGGACTGGTGGACAGGAGAAATTTATGGAATTTATGGATTATTTAAATAAAACCACTAGCTTCTTGAGATTTACTTATAATGTTACCCCCGAGAGTTTACAATATCTAGATGTGGAGATGTATAAAATTAATCAAAAATTTGAAACTAAAGTGTTTCGAAACAGTACTTTTTGTAATTCCTTCCTACATTATGATAGCACCCACCCCTTACATTGTAAAAGAAATATAGTAAAGGGGCAATTTGTTAGGGGCTCTCGAATGACTAGCTTGGATATAGATTTTGTAAAAGAATGTGATCTGTTAGAGAAAATGTTTTTAGACAGAGACTATCCCAAAATGTTTGTAAATAAATAAGGAATGAAGTGGAAAAAGGTAGATTAGACAGATTTAAGCCTATTAAAGGCATGGGATACAACAAGAATATCCAAGAGGAAGGAAATACGGATGAAAATCCATCTGAGGGGTTTCAAAGAGGTCTAGTGGTAGAATTTAACGCTACTAATTATAAGGTGAGGGATATTCTACAGAGGGAATGGGAAAAACTAGCATCACTTACAGATATTGAGGAAATATCTAAAATAAGTCCAAAGGTGATATATAAAAATTCCCATAGTATAAGAAAAATCCTGGAAAAAAATAATAAAATTATTAGTAGGTCAAGCATTAATTCAGTACCAACAGGAAACAGAAGAATAGGGACATACAAATGTGGAAGATGTAACCAATGCCCCTATATTATAAATGAAGGTGAAATTTATCTTGAGAGTAGGAAGAGATGGATTAGAAGTAAGGGTTTTTATTGTTGTGATACTAAAGGAGTGGTATGCCTTGTGATATGTCAAAAATGTCAATCATTTTACGTAGGTAAAATGGAAAGAACATTAAGAAAAAGAATATATGAGCATACCTACAATATTTCCAAAGCAAAAGACACTAATGCACTTTACAAACATTCCAGAGTTTGTGTAGCATATAATTTTCATTTTTTTGTATTGGAACAAATTAGACAGGATATCAGAGGGGGTCCCTGGGAGGAAATTCTAGAAAGTAAAGAATTATGGTGGCAAGTTACCCTGGATGCGGGAAAAAAAACAGGTCTTAATGATTTTTTAACAATATTACCATTATTAAAACTAAGAGCCAGCAGAATTTAATGGTAATTATGAATTTCTACACTAGAGGGTGCCAGCCATTATGAGATTTTATTTGTAGTTTTTAAAATTCATACATATTATATTTATTTGATGTTTTTATGTATTTATTTATTTATAAATGGATAGAAACATATGAATGTATTTTATATTTATATATTTTTTAAAATAATATAATTGAATTGATAAGTATTTAGCAGTAAGGAAATATATTAAATTTTGATTCATGTATATTTATGAGCCCACAAAGTATGTTGGTTTGCCCATTTAAATGTTTTGTCAACATTTTATTGGTTAATTGATTTTAATTTGGATATATAAGGGATGAATGGCATTAATTTTGATGTATCTGATGAAGTCTGAGTATTGAGGACGAAAACGTGTATTCGCTGTGTTTTTCAAAAGCGTTAATGTCTTAAAGTCTTTTTGTTAATAAATCGAGTGGAATTTAATTTTTGGGTTTCCTGTTTTGGCTCGCTGCACTCTTATTTGGATTTATCCATAGCTATAAAACAGAGTTTGCAGTTTTTCTGTTTTGTATTATCTTTTGTTTAGTCTGTTCCAACTTATCCTTAGCTGCCACAGCAGAATCGTTTTTTTCAGTCCGTACTGCTAAGTACTTTATTTTATCATATCCCCAAAAATGTGGGTATTGCTAAACCAATTCATGTGTGGGTACATAGTTTACAGCTATTACCTTTGTTTTATCTTCATTATTTTTTGTCCCAAAAAGACTTGAAACTGTTTCAAAACATTCCACAACACTGAGGTGTACTTTTCTGGTTTTATCAGGCATAAAGTAATATCATTTGCAAATAAAGCCATCTTTTCTTAACTACCATACTAATTGTATCCTTTAATTTCTAAGTCAGTTATTTTCTTTGTCAGTGGTTTTAAATGTAACACAAATAATAAAGGGGAAAGAGGACACCCCTGTCCAGTTCCTCTTTTCAGACAGAACGTATCAGAGGAACCCCTCCCACATTAATTTTCACCTGTAGTCCCTCATATAAACTGTTAATTAACTTTATTATTTTGTCAGGGAATGCAACTGTTTCCGTTGCTTACTCACAAAATCCCAGCTTACTGTGTTGACTGCTTTCCCTGCATCAAGACCAGCCAACAGCAGCAGTATTTTCTTATATTCTTATTCCCTCTGAATCATCATCATTGTTCTTTTAGTTGTCAAATGTTTGCCTCCCCTCCACAAAACCACTCTGATCCTTATCTATCAATTTTGGCATCACCTTTGTTATTCTTTTAGCAGTTATAGACATGACCACTTTATAATCATGGTTTAGAATTGAAGTTGGCCTATTTGAAGCTGGATCTGATGGGTCTTTACCGTAGGTTCATAGGTAGGTACTAGGCTATCTGCCCGAGGGCATTTATAAGCCTAGCCAGAGTGTGTCGGCCTTCGCCACCCCATTGATTAATTAACTGATCTTGTGTCAAGCAGAGCCAATGAAGTGATCCCAGGGGTGTATTTTCTGTTACCCATCCTCTCGTCAAGGTTTCTCTTGAAGAGTGTTAGTGAGGGGCTCTGCCTGATGTAATTTGGAATTTTGTTCCAAATCATGGGGAGTCTCTGTGACAGGAATCTATCCCTCCAGCATGTTCTATTTATTGTTGTGGCGAGGTTTAGCTCACTAGAGCGCATGGCTCGCAGTGACTTGGATTTCTTTAGGTGGAGCATGTCCATCAATTCTGAGTTGGACATGGCTTTGTAAGTCAGGCAGAGATCACCTCTGAGTAAGCGATATGCCACTGAGTACAGCCAGAGTTTTTTCAGTCAGGCTGCATAGGACATATGTTTGAGGCCAGTAATCCTCTTGGTGTGGTACTTTTGTGATCTTTCCAGCTGTTGGAAGTGTCTTGTGAGGTACATCCCAAATGGGGCATTGTACTCTATGATGGGTCTAATGAGTGACGAATAGAGGGGCACTATAACCTCTTTATTTCTAGATGCAAACCCTTTAGTAATTAGATGGGTCACATAGAAGGATTTCTTAACTACTTTGGCAATATGATTGTCAAAGGAATGATTACTGTCTACCTGGGTCCCCAGATCTCTTATTACCTCTTCTATGTGGTAATTCTTGGGTGTTTTTTTTTTCCCATATGGGATGACTATGCATTTTTTGGCATTTAGCTTGAGGCCATGACTTTGACACCAGGTGTCCATCTCAGTAAGGCCCTTTTGGAGGATGTCCGTGTCAGCCGGAGAGTTAATTATGGCTCCCAGTTTGCAGTCATCGGCGATCTTGGTTAGCCATAGTCCTCCTGTGTTTGCCTGTACTTCTGAGAAGTATATGCCGAACAGTAGGGGTCCCAGGACCGAGCGTTGCGGGACACCACTTGTGACTGGTTTAGAGTTGGACATGGAGCCCGCTATTCTTACCGTGTGAGTTCTGTCTGTAAGCCAGTTGGCAACCCATCTCGTGACGTAGGGATTTATGTTCAGGCTGGTGAGTTTTTCTGTAATACCCGAGTAGGGAATGGTGTTGAAAGCCTTGGTGAGGTCAAGGTAGGCTGTGTGAACCACCTTTCCCTCGTCTATGGCCTTGGTGACCATCTCGAAGAAGTCAACCAGGTTTAGTAGGCATGATCTGCCCTTAACAAAGCCAAACTGGGTCGGGTCAAGTGTTTGTATGTTCCCATTGTCATTGTTGATGAGTTCCATGATGATGCGCTCCATAGCCTTGCAGATCAGGCTAGTCAGGCTTATGGGGTGATAGTTACCAGGGTCAGTTGTGGCCCCTCCATTGTGGAGAGGAATAACCGTTGCTGTGCGCCATTCTATGGGCACATAGCCTGTGGAGAGGCTGAGGTTGAAAAGCGTGTTTAGATGGGGAATTAGTTTGTTCTGTAGTTCGTACAAGACGCAGCCTGGGACACCATCTGGTCCCATTGATGCTGTGTTTTTGGCTTTTGAAAGGGCTGTTTTCACTTGTGCGCCTGTGATTTTTGGGACACTACACTTTTTTGGTAATGTTGTGGGCCCTTTTGGAGGTGAGAGGGGGGTGAAGTTTGCACTGAATGTATCTGCCAGGATGTTGGCAGTATCAGTAGGTTCAGTATATTTTGTGCTATTTTGCACTAGTTCAGTGCATATCTGCGAGTTGCCACTTAGATTCTTAACATAGCTAAAGAAGGCTTTGTGGTTATCTTTTGAATCCTTGGCTATTTTTCTTTCAAAGTTAGCCTTGGATGATTTCATGAGGGATCTTAGTTTCTTAATGATACTGATCAGAGATGTCTTTCCTTCTTGGGCCCATTGACGCTGTGTTTTTGGCTTTTGAAAGGGCTGTTTTCACTTGTGCGTCAGTAATTTTTGGGACACTATACTTTTCCAGTAATGCTGTGGGCCTTTTTGGAGGTGAGTGGGGGGTAAAGTTTGCACTGAATCTATCTGCCAGTATGTTGGCAGTATCAGTAGGTTCAGTATATTTTCTGCTAGTTCAGTGAATATCTGTGAGTTGCCACTCTTAACATAGCTAAAGAAGGCTTTGTGGTTATCTTTTGAATCCTTGGCTATTTTTCTTTCGAAGTTAGCCTTGGATGATTTCATGAGGGACCTTAGTTTCTTAATGATACGGATCAGGGATGTCTTTCCTTCTTGGGATTTGCTTTTTTCAGAACTAGTTTCCTCCTTCTGTTGTATAGCCTGTTTATTGCAGGGGTCTACCAAACTGCTTTCCTTCTCTTAGAGGAGTGAGTCTTGGTTTTGCTAGGGATGGCATGATCCATGCATCCTTGTAAGTGCTCATAGAGTGCATTTGTAAAGGTTTCTGCATCTTGGGCAGTGTTATCCTTTAGCATGGGGGCTGTGAAACTTACCACCTCTGTCTTAAGTAAGGTGAGGTTTGCTTTAGAAAAGTTTTTACTGTGGTTTCCTTAGTTGGGGGTGGTGGTGGGGTGTGGACATCCAGAGCGATTAGTTTATGGTCTGATCTAACCAGTGATGGGTTGACCTTCAGTGTGGAACACCTGTCGCCCATGTTGGTGATGACCAGGTCCAATATGTTTTCAGCTCTGGTAGGGGAGTTTACTAGCTGATCCAGGGCATTTGAGTTGATGAATTCCAGGAAGCGCTGGGCCTGGGAATTAGTACTTGAGTAGTTTTCCCAGTGAATGGTAGGGTAATTGAAATCGCCCAATATCAGGGTGTTCGGTAGGACCTTCATGTTTTCCAGTGTCTCCAGAAAGGTGGAGTGGTGGTCCTGGGTCATGGAGGGTGATCTGTAGCAGGCCACAATTTGAATTGCAGATTTGCCAGATGTCATTTGCACATGGATGATCTCAGAGGTATCATGCTGCGCCATTAACCTGGAGGTGTAGGTTTTTTTGATGAATATGGATACACCACCTCCTTTTGTGTTTTGGTCCATGTTCTGTGGCAGAAATGTGTGGTTTGAGTTGTAGCCCGGTAGTGTTGGGGTGCTCTCTGGAGCCTTGAACCAGGTTTCAGTTACTGCACAGATGTCGACATTCTCGATACTGAGGAGTGCTTCTAGTGCGTGCATTTTGAGATTTAAATTCCTGGCGTTGAGTAGCATAACCCTCAGTTTTTTGTTAATTGTGCTGTTTACGGAGGTGAGTTTGACTTTTGAGCCTTGCCTAAAAACGGCACCATGGGGGCAGCAAGAGCCTTGGCCAGTATTCGAAAGCCTAGGGGTGACAGGTGCAAGCCGTCTCTTGTGAAGCAACCCAGCTTGTTGAGCATGTTGTCCCAGGCTGACATACACTGGATCCCCTTTGAATGACACCAGAAGCATAGCCAAGTGTTGAAATTGATCATTTTTTCTTTATACTTGGGTATCATTCTTGGTGAGGGCAGGATGCTACTCAGGGTCAGGGTCATACCAGCCTGGGCTGCATGATCAGAGAGCTCTTCCATGTGTCTTTTCATGTAGTCCAGGGAGGTACGTCTCAGGTCATTCACACCAATATGAACAATGACAGAGTCATATTTGTACTTGTTCTGGAGTGACCTGAGTGCTTCTGTTATGTGGTGGATTCTGGCTCCTGACAGGCAGCTAACAGTAACCTTCTGCTTGTCCAGCCTAGTGAGTGGGACATCAGTGTGCCTGACTATAGAGTCACCTATTACTAGTGTGTTAGGTGTGTTATTCCGCCTTAAGGGCTGTGATTGTGCTGCACACTGATTTTGTGTTTTATGTGTTGTCTGGTTTGTGACGGGAACCTTAGCATATTGCATTCTTCTATAAATATTTCCATTTGTTCTTTTTCCTTGATTTCCACATTTCCGTTTTATACAGATTTTTCATAAAATTTCTGAAATATTTATACTACCTTTGCAGGATCTTTGGTTATTTTCCTTATAAAAGGCTACCCAAGCTTGGCAACAGCCCTTTGTGCTTTCTCTTGCCTGAGCTGTTATGCTAAAAGCTTTTGTGCTCTGTAATTATTATCAAAACAGTGGCTTAACAGCAATTGTTCCAAACTCATGCATATTATCGAGGCATTCCCTTATTTTCTCTTTAGCACTTTATATTTGCACCTCTTCTTGTTCTGTGAAATACCCCCTGTTCTACAATACTTTAACCTTTGTCAGTATTTCTAAATAATTCTTGTTACTTCTTAACCATATCAGTTTTTCTTTTATTTCTACTTTATTTTTAAACTCCATTTTAATGTTCTGACATTCACTAGCTGTAACTTATGGAGTACTCTCTATCTTCCCTAATAACTCCCAAATAATTTCCACTAGCCATTCCTTAAATTCCTTTCTTTTAACAGGTAAGTGGGGAAGTGCCATTGTCTCATTGTTACATTACTGTTCAGTTTTATGTTAGTGTATATTGGCACATGATCTGATGTATGTGTCAAAGTTCTCAATTACATGCACATGTTTTTGTGAGATATAATTTCTGTCTAGTCTAGCCTGATTATTGGACCTTGGGAATTAATGTGTCATTTCTATTATTGCTTTACATTATTATTGTTATTTGTTTTTGTTGTTTTTGACTGTTGTTACTAAATTTAGCTAGACAAGTATTTGTTTCTTGAAACTCAGATTTTCTAAATTTCTCATGGTTTATGGCGTCTGTGGAAAAGGATTCCAATAAGTGTTTGTGGATGGCAAGTTCTACTAGAAGATTTCCACTCATAGCGTCTTTTCTTAGTTGAGAATCACCAAGTTCCTTTCTTGTAAACACTGTGCTGCTGAAAAAAAATATTTTTAGCTAATAGGGCTTCAAACCTGAAAGCCCACCTAGTCCAGGCCATCCTTTTACCCAACAAGCCTTTGACCTTTGGACTCAAACCAAGAAAACTTGGCAAGTTAGAGAGGCCTAAGAAAACTTCTATAGGTAGCAGACCTTAGAAACCCTGTTAATCTCATTGAAGCCTATTCAAACTGGTAGACATGAGAGGTTATCTTGTTCCTTAAGCCCTGCTTGCCGAGGAGTATGCCATGGTATAGCACAGTATTAAACCTCAGTCTGTACAACCCTTCCTGTCAGGGAATCCCCTCCTCCAGAAAAAAGCAGAGTTTTCTCAGTCAGTTTCACTGATTCAGACCTAGAGGGAGAGGATATGGCTTGTGTGTCCCAGATGATGTCCCTACCCATGAGATGTGGTAGTGACTACAAGGATATGATTTCTTTAGTCTCCCCTTCAGAAGTTGTGTTGTTAGCACTTTGAACTTTTTTAGCACACTTTTCCCTTGCTGTCTGTCAGTCATCAGCTCACTCCCTGTAAGTCAGCCCATTTGTTCCTAATCGCCAAGGTGAGGGCTGTGGAAGGAGTCATCATTCAGACAGACATCAGAGGTGGATTGAGGTTTTCTGCATAGTCCTAAAGTTCCCCTTGTGGACAGAGATATCACTGATCAGAAGGGGGATGTGTAATGGGCTGACCATGCTGGATGTCCCCTACTTCTGTAAAGGCCATTGTCATTACCAGCAGACAGCTCCACCCCCTTCCCTCGAGCACAGGAAGTTTCTTCAGTC
The DNA here is from genome assembly GCF_019279795.1 of Protopterus annectens. Classification (NCBI taxonomy): domain Eukaryota; kingdom Metazoa; phylum Chordata; order Ceratodontiformes; family Protopteridae; genus Protopterus; species Protopterus annectens. The sequence goes on from NC_056725.1 coordinate 963,412,312, forward strand.
TCCACCAGAGAAGTCATACTTCCCTATATGTTCACTGAGTGCCTGTACATCACCTCCACCCAGGTGGAAGAGGTGAGTAGAACACACCCCTTTATTCCTATCCCTCCTATTCAGACTATCAGCATTCAAAGTGAAATTAAATCTAACAGCATCCAGACTTTAACTTTGGTTTAAAGTTATTTACTGTGTGTAGTTGACAACATGGCATTGTTTTCACTTTGAATGCTGATATGCTGAATTTTCTTTTTAAGGCTTTTATAGGTTCATAGATTCATAGGTTCGTTGAGCAGTGACACTGAGTAATCCCTGGGGTATATCTCCCATCCATTGGTCAAGATTCTCTGCCTCACATATACGGATTTTATTCCACAGCATAGGAGTCTTTGGGTGATGACATATTCATCAAATCTGGGTTTGACATGGCCTTGTATGTTACTGAATAGAGCTGGAGTTCTTTCAGTCGGGCAGCATAGGACAGATGTTTGAGACCCTTTATCCTTTTGGTGAGGAACTTTTGTGGCCTCTCCAGCTGCTGACTGCAGTTTGATTGTTGCAGTTTTTATTTCTAAGGTTGCCATTGGTCATCCATTTGATTGGTTACCCATTTCTTAAAGATTTAACTATCCTTAGTGATTGGTTTATATTTTTGAGTTGTTGATTGATAAGTAACAGGGTGTGTTTTAATCAGTATTTAATTGGTGTGTTTTGAATGTGTCATTCACAGTTCTGATGATGTTTATAAAGACAAAAAAGCTTAACTGCGATTGATTCTGTTTGGTGTATTAAATGTCTGTATTGACTACTGTCCATACCTCTCAACCTCTTAGAGCAAAAAAATCTGGACAAAGCCAAAAATAATGGGGGGACAAAGGCCCAAAAATAGGGACACTTTTAAAATATTGCTCTTACAGTCTTAGAAAGTTGATAGGATAACAGGTTTTGCATTGCCATGAATTTTCTGAAGGGGATGAAGTCTGAAACTGAAATGTCTGTCATTATTTTCAGACTTTAACCCTCAATGATTTGCCAGAAAACCACAATTTTATGAGAAACAGACCAAAATATGAGTAAAAAATCTGAACATTCTGCAAAAATCTGTACAGTTGAGAGGTATGCGTCTGGTCATTGTATTTTTATTTAACTGATTTTTATGGTCCAGTGCTGGTTTCTGCTGTTTGATTTTGTAACATTTAGGAGAGATGAATACAGGACAGTTTTAGCAAGCATGTCTGTAAATGTACTGCCTTAGCATTCAGGAATATTAACTGCCACACAGACATAATTAAATACTAAGGGGGGATCCTCAAACAGATCAGAGATGTGGCTGTTGTTATTCAGAGCAAGCTATCTCATTCTAATTTTAGAGTGGTTGGACATGCTATAAAATGTTGTTTTGATGTTGTCACTGCTTGCAGCAGGCTGCAACCACAGGGATGATCTTAAGAAGGCATGTCTAGATAAGATTGTTTCCCCATGCCAGAAGATTTTAAAGGATCGCTTTTAGATGCATGTTTTATTAAGGATATTTTCTTTGCAACACCTCCCCAAAGATTTTTAAATGCTTGAAATTCTTGGAACAGAAAAATAAAATGATGGAGATTGTAAAACTATTTTTTTCACCCTACCATCCCCAGAGGTGGCAGAAACAAGCCAACTAAGCAGTGGCTTTTTTAAAAAAGTGGATTACAGCAAAAGAGTTTAAGGAAAAAAAAATTTTGTAAAAAAAAAGTTCCATTAGGAAACCAAAGATCATTGCATGGGCTGTTAGGACAGGCCAAGACTTTACTCCTAGGAAGTGACTGTATAGGATATCCCTAATGAAGTCATTGGTTCTACTGCTACCTGCCTAGTTAAAAAGTGGTTGCATAAATATCACCCCACCTAAACCTCATCAGCTTCACCCACTGCATCTGGTTCATCGGGTTATGGATGGTGATTCTCTGCTGAGTCATGTCCTTGCCTCATTATACCCAGATGGTCAATGGATATGAATGATGTCTTCTTGCTCACAATTACATGGGCCAACACAGGTGTTTTGTACAGTTTGCCTGAAAGAAGTATTTCCAGGGCAAGATACTTCCATTTGATCTTCCCTGTTTGCCCACTGTGTTTACCATGGTGGCTACAGCCTTACAAAAGAAGAATCTGTGTGCATTTTTCTACTTAGCTTGTTTCTGGTATTTTTTTGTGGGGCTGTTCAGTAGCATCCCTGGAGTTGGCATTAGAATGGTTGCAGGCCCTCAGATTAAACATAAACTGGAATAATTCCTCTCTATTCCTATGTTAGAGTGCTGCCTTCTTTTCTTCAGAGCAGGTTGCTGTTCAGTATTTTTATTCCCTTATAGAGAGGGGCTAGTAAATCACATGTTTGGCAGCTTGACTATGTATGTAGCAGAGAGTCCTAGCGCTGATCCTTCTCTGTCTTTTGGACTTGATTATGGCCATGGTCTTCACTGTGTCCTTTGCATTCTTGAGAATGATGATATTGCAGTGAATGGTGAAGTGTCAAGCTCTTGTAGAACCACCATGCTCCTAAAAGCATCAGACCATTGTAACTGGGGCCAACAGTGTGGGACTGTTCCCCAGAATTCTGCAGTTTGGTTTTCTTTTCTTGCAAACACATAGTTTACTGGTAGAAGCTTATCTGATGGTGTGAGGAGTTTACATCAGCTTCACACTAGTTGAAAAGATAGTTTGTTCCTCCCTGAATGGAAGCTTCACAACAACTAGCAAGAGCTTGTAGTTGCTTAAGAAGTTGAGGAAAAAGCTGCAGCCCTCTTACAGCCATTCTGTCATACAATACATAAATAAGTTGTCATATAATTGTATCCCATTGCAGATCAGGCTAATGGACTTCCTTCATGTCTTCTCCAGAGCTGTCCAGGAGTTACAAACCGAACAGTCCTGTCTGGCTCAGATCTTCCAGAAGGGCAAAGAGATTGATAGGTTCACTACATAATTCATGCAGAGTTCCATCTCTTTTGCTTGGTAAAACTGGGCATGAAAAGGCATTTTCTGTTGGCCAGGGAGATTTCTGTATGTATTTCCAGTAATTCCAAACCTCATAACAAAGTTCAAGGAAGGAATACCATAAGTGGTTTTCTTCATTGCATGGTAGTTTAAAAAGCATATGGTTTTAGGCTGCCCATTCCCTCTTGATGCAAGAAACTCTTCTAGTTCTTGTCAAAGGGTCCCTTTGTATAGATTGATGATAGGCTCCCCCTTAGTTTCCATTCACCGTGATAGTTATAAGAGATTGAGGCTGCTAAAAGAACTTCCACCTGATGGCAACTCTGTGCTGTGCAAGGGTTTCTCCATGTAAGCAGAATGCTATCAGGTGCCACCTCAGTCACTCAGTTTGCAGGTCATGTTGACCTGTCATAGGTATCTGTATATTTGTCTTGTTTTTATGCTCTCACAGCACAGTGACTTAGTGGTTATAGTCTTTACTTCTCATCTCAAAGATTCAGGGTTTAATCCTGACATTGGTCACTGTGTGACATTTTACGTTTCCTTTGTCTCACCTTGAATTTACCCCATATACTCATTTTCCTTCCACATTTTAAAACTTGTTGATCATTGGCTACTCTGAACTATACATACATACTGCATTTAGCCTTGCCTTTGAGGCAAAGGTAATGGCTGAAAAGAGTCTAATTTATACCAGTTTACTTACATGGTTAACAAATGAATTAAAAAGCAAAATTTAAAATGGAATTCAGAATACTCAGTTTACAAGCTGTGCTTCACTTATGGATCATCTGTTAGCTCTGTCATGTGGTTCTGTCTTTTATAGAGCTCTAGGTGGCAGTCTGAGCATGGCCTACAAGGCTGCAAATGGTCCTGTCCTCAGCTTCTTACATGTTCATAAAACTGAAAACATCACAAATACCCATTCTATGCTATTTAACTTATGTTGTCATAGAAACAAAATCTATTATCAGGTAAACAAGGCTGCAAATGGTCCTGTCCTCAGCTTCTTACATGTTCATAAAACTGAAAACATCACAAATACCCATTCTATGCTATTTAACTTATGTCGTCATAGAAACAAAATCTGTTATCAGGTAAATCTCTCCCTCAAAGGATACCACAGTTTTGTAATAAGCTGTCACTCCATATCAAACAAAGTAGATTCTTTACTCTCTTTTTTAGGCAAGTGTATGGGTATCCAGAAATTCAATCTGGATCTAGCCCCTCAGTCCTTTATGGAAGGGAGGAGTACATAAACTGCAGTGACTAAGATGTTGATGATCTTCTAGATAAATTGCCTCATAGACACTTATAAAATGAGGATGTCAGACTCAGTTAATCTGTGTTCAGAGTGCACGTCAGCTGTTTTTCCCCCAGTGGCTCTGTGGAGGTCAAGATTGTGGCCTAGTACTGTCTAGTTAGGCATTTCTTTAAAGGAGTGCGGATTGAAGTAAACGTCTCTTTCTGGAATTTGTACTTAAAGATTGATAGGCTTGTTCCACACCCATTTTACTCTGAAATTTGAATCTTGAAACACTTCCTCTGGTGTCTTCTTGAGGATCTCAAAGCTGCAGACTGACATTTAGGAAACTGTAGCCTTTCAAAGAGATATGGTGTCCTTTATTTATTTATTTGAACTTGTTAAGTCAGGTAGAGCATTAATGACAGATGTCCACTTTCACTCTTTTCCTAGGAGAGAAGTAAATAAGGAAAGCAAAGAAACAAAAATATATGTATATATATATATATGGGTCTACTTTATTTCGTTGAATCTCATTTCACTGAATTTTATTTCACCCTGACCACATCGCTGAAAACACAAATTACTGAAAACCCATTTCACTGAATCTCATTTCACTGATGGAACTGTGTAGAGTACTGTAAAGCAAGTAAAAGGTATATGCCCTTTTCCCCACTGTAGTGCTATCCTGGAGTTAGTATATATAGTTAGGATGGGTGTCAGTGGCACAGTCCCCCAACTTGGGTGGGTGTGGGGTATAGCCCCCCAACTTGGGAGGGTGTGGGGGGTATAGCCCCCCCCCACCTTGTTTGTTTTATATTATATTTTACCAAAAACTTTAAAACAGTACATTTTAAACAATAGACATGCATAGTTACAACACCAATGATTAACTCTCTCCAGAAGACAATATGTACTCAAACTAATTGGGGGGCTATGCCCCCCCACACCTCCTAATATGGGGGCTGTGCCCCCACACCCTCCCAACTATATATATTAACTCCAGGATCACACTACAGTAGGGAAAAAGGCATATACATTTTACTTGCCTTATAGTACTCTACACAATGCTATATATACTAACTGCAGTTCAGTGAAATGAGTTTTCAGTAATTTGAGTTTTCAGCGAAGTGGTCAGGGTGAAATGAAATTCAGTGAAATGAGATTCAATGAAACAAAGTAGATTTGTGTATACATATATATATATATATATATATATATATATATATATATATATATATATATATATATATATATATAGCCACATATATATGGTAATTATATAAATACAGACAGAAGCAGTCACTATGTACAGTATGGAGAACAGCAGTCACACAGTTGTAAAACTATAGAAAACTATGTATGTATATGTATACACACACACACACACACACACACACACACACACACACACACACACACACACACACAGATCCTCTTTATTCAGTCCCTCTGATCGGACATATTGGTCCTAAGAGCTGCTCATCAGATCAGATTCAGCAACTGTAATGCTAAAACCTTGATCCCCTTCAAACTTTTTCACTCCCATAGTGCACCAGTCCCCTAAGCTACCTCAGATATCGTTTGCTGTATTTGTGAATCGCCCAGGTCTTGGCAGCTAAGCACTATACCTCACTGTTCCTATATGTTTATTTAAAATTACTGATTCTTCTTAGAATTTTGGGATGAATTAGTATTTCTAGTGATAGCTGGCCCTTAAGCCTGAGTTTTTGCTTGGTAAGTTTTTCATCTTTGCTATTGTGAGCCACTTCTGTTAGGGCGTTTCTGCCAGCTCTTTCTTATTGATGTTAGAGCATTACATAGTTACTTAGAATTAGGTTTAGACATGTTTTAGGTATTAGTCTTATTATAACCCTGTGTTTTTGTTATAGCATTATGTTTTTTTATTAGAATTAGACTTAGATATTTATATTTAGGCATGAGACTCATAGTGAGGTACTGTTAGTCTTTGGTTTATTTGCCTTTGAGTGATTTTTCGTGGAAAAATTTGGACAAACAATCTAGCTTCAAAAAATGTCCCCTTTGTTGGTACAAAATCCCACCACAGGATTTGCATAACCAGCGTGTTGTCTGTCTTGGAATAACTCACCTCAATGTAGATTGTGAAATTTGTAAGGGGTTTGACCCAAGAGAACTTTCTGATTAGAGGAATACAGCTATTTTGAAGGGATTGCTTCCTTTGGATCCAGAATCCACCGAACCTTAGAAACATTCTGAGAATCATACTAAAACCCAAGACTTGGATCCAAAGAAAAGACAAGCAGATCTCTTTTCTCCAACTTTGGCTTCAGGGTAGCTGAAGCTTGAGGACTCATTGGCTAGGATTCCAGTGTATAATCCGGTTACGAAAATGATCCCTTCTAATCTGGTTCCATCAGAGCCCATACTCTTGCTAGACTCCCCTGGAAACAGGCTTTAGAAGATAAACTGGAACACCACCTTCTTTCCAGGCCTTTATCTGCACTTTCGATATGTTCATTCAGGTCTTACAGGAGTATTTCTGAAGCTGATTTGGACCACTTGACGCAGAAGTTCCTGAAGACCCAGATGGAACTGGGGGTCATTCTGGCACCATCCACTCTAAAGGCAGTTGGATCCTCTCACTTTTGCGTGATGTCTGTTAATTCTGCAGTACTGGTTTCCACTCCTTTGCCTTCAGATCTGTTCTTTGACCAGGGGATGATGTCCTTAGGTCTGATTTCTCCAATAACTTTGGCTGCAATGTTACTGGATCCAACTCTTCCAATCACAATTTCATCTGCACCAATGCAGTCCCAGAGCTGAGGGTTTGGGTTAACGGAGTTGACAGCTTTTGATCTGTTGCTGTTGTTGTTGCTGTCTGCCTTCGACTCCAATGTTCCAGTCCCCACATCTAAACAGACTCCAGGCTTCAGTTCTGGAACTCCAAAAGGAGTTTTGGATCATTTGACTCAAGAGAGTTCTTTGGATCATTTTAAGATTGGATCACCTTTTTCCGGTGTTGGGGAAGATTATCTGTTCCCCAGCTGGAACACATATTCAGCCCCACCTAAAACTGGATTCACCCAGAGTCTCTCTTTTCATCTTGCCACCACCTTCTTTTCAGGCATCCAGCAGTCAGAGCCAAACAGTAAGTCCTAATCCCTCTGCTTCACAGCAGCTTCAGTCCTCTGAGGAGTCAGATGAGGCCATCACTGATAAAACCAAAATAGGAGACATTCAGAAGGAAGCACCTAGATTCCCCTTCAGAGTTTTCCATATCAGATTCTAATTTGGAGGATTGTGAGGGTTCAGCACTGTCCCCTCTGGAGAAAACCTTTTTTGTCGATATCCTGGAGCTCATGCACCAGATGAGAACTTGGCCTGAAGAACCCCCCAGGATGAGACAGTCCTAACTGAGGCTTATGGTTTGACACCCTCCACATGCTTGGTGGTTCCCTTAGCTGATATGTTTATAGATGTAGTGACTTGGAGGTCATGGCAGGAATAAGACAATTGTGTGGCAGTATTTAGGAAGAATGACAGGATACTCAGGCTTCATAATGATTGGCAGTTTTTGGCTAAATTCCTTGCAGTGGACTCCATTATTGTGGCAGTGGCTTTGAAAAGATAATTATCGGAATATTCTTATTCTGTCCATCCATGAAATAAGGACTCCAGTGAGATAGATAAGCTAGGGAAGTGGGCATACACTTTGTGCACCTTTGCATTGAGGGTGCTGAACTATGCCACTCATTTGAATAGATTTCAGAAGGATTTGACTGTGCAAGCCCTGTCCTCTTTAAAGAATCCACTGACAATTGACACTTGTAAACAACTGGAAGCTAACATATGTACTATGTCAAGCATTTGTAATGTCTTCATGCATCATATGTACAATGCAACAGATGGAAAGGCCAAGGTAGCCGGGTTGGGCATTGCCTTGAGATGCCATGCTTGACTTTGTCTGCGTGACTTTTGCATACAACTTCAAGTTGTACTTCATGAATACTCCATATAACGATTCATCTCCATCTGGACCTTCATTCAAGGAAAGGTTGCAGAAGTTCGTGGCACCACAAAGAGTGTATAGAAGGAAGTAAAAGAGCCTCACTCAGTTTGGTTTTGAAAGTCAAAATGTCAGCAGTGTGACTCACCTTCAGACAGGGGAGGCTGTGTCAGAGGCGGCCCTTTTAGTGTACTAGAGCCCAGAAGCAGAGGAGATCCACAGAACTTGGGATACTGTGGCCTCTTCATAGATAGGAGGCAGCAGTATCCCTGAAGGGTTGTCTGACTGCTCCATTCTGGAGGCAGTTGGGAGCCATCTGTCCCTTCACCCTGCTAATTAGCAGGCCATCATGCAGGACAAGTGGGTAAGAGAGATTATATCCAGTAGCTACTACATTTTTTTTCCAACCCACCACCCAGCCTGTACTGGTTATCCACCCCAGCAAGTAAAACAGGCCACCAGAGAGGTTCTGTCAATATTAGAGAAAAGAGACATCCAAGAGGTTCTGCCAGAACTGACAGGGTCAGGGTTTTCTTTATGATTCTTTTTGTTTCCCAAGAAAACTTAGTACCTCAGACTTATTTTGGATCCACGTATTCTAAATGGATTTGTTCAAAAGATCTACTTCAGAATGATCATGGTGCTATTAATTCTTCCCTGGCTCAGGGAGAATGACTGGATGTGCTTGATACATCTTCAAGACACGTACCTTCACATCAAGATTGTGAAGTTGAGGAGATTCTTACACTTCCAAGCAGGAACCAGCCATTATCAGTTTTGGGTCTTATCATTTGATCTCACCACATCCTCCAGGGTGTTTACCAAATGCATGCCCATCGTAGCTACTCACTTACAACTTCTAGGGTTCAGGATTTTCCAATAACTGGTGATCAGCTCTTAGCTGTCCATTTGATGGAGTTCTTGATTCAAGCAAAGACTTAGCTTCAGCCTTTGCTCCATCTTGGAGGTAACAGTCAACCTGCAATAGTCAAACCTGATTCCTTTTCAGTTCATCACATTCATAGTCTGCAATATAGATACCATGCAATGTACAGTCTCCCTGCTGTCAGAACGGGTACATTTGCTGAGAGTGACATTTCAGTCCCATCTCCACCCCAAAGCTCCTGAAGATTTGGTACTAAGGGCACTGGGCCTCATGGCTTCATCTGTTCTAATAGTTCACTTTGCTCATTTTTACATGAGAATCCTACAATAGTTGTTTCAAGCTCAGTGGTGCTAATGTATTCATCTTCTTTCCAAAACCATCCTTATCATGGATGCTTACAGATTTCATCTGAGATGCTGGCTTGAGTCTGCTCTTGTATCCAAGGAGAAACCTTTTGTAACTCCCACTCCAGGGGCTGTGGTGACCATGGATGCATCCTCCCTGGGGTTGCGGGGTCCATTACAAGGGGAGGCTAGTCGAAGGACAATGGTCTGATTCAGAGGCTTCTCTTCACATAAATGTACTGTAATTGAGGGTGGTCCTCTTAGTGTTGCAGGGACTTCTGGACCACCTTCCCCAGATCTCTCTTCAAATGGATAACATGACTTTGGTTTGTGACATCACCAGTCAGGGACAAGCTAGATCATATCCACTATGTTGGGAAGCAGTGAGAGTATGGCAGTGGACGATGGCCTTCAACTGCTTTTTTGTACATCTTACTAGTGGCCCCTCAGTCCAATGATAGCCATCCAAATTTTTCATTGCTAGGGCACTCCTTGCTATGATCTTTTCATCTTGCTCCAGAATGCCAAATGCAGCAGGTTTTTTGCTTTGATCCACACTCTGGGACACTCACCCAGGGATACTCTGTCACATCAGTGGCCTTGGGGGCTACTTTACCGCTATCCCCTCTCTTCTTTTGATTCCGAGATTCATCTAGGAAACAGTAAGGTGCAAGGCATCTGTCATTCTCATAACCCCCTTCTGCCCCCGACAAATCTGGTTCCCTGTTCTGAAGCCTTATCTTTTGAAGTCACTCTGGCTTCTGGTTCCTGTTCCCGATCTACTCACTGTCTCTTCCAACAAACCTCACCCAGACATCTCAAATTTAAGGTCAACCTCATGGCTTCTCTGGTTCCAATGATGGCCATAGGTCATCATCTCATTGATGATGTGGTCAAGATTCTTGTGACTCCCCAGAGGGATTCTTTACAGTCTACTGCAGTAAATGAAAATGGTTTGATAAATTAGCATATAGTGAAGATATCAACCCTTTTTGTGCATCATTTCCTGACATTCTTTGATTTCTACAGTCTATTTTTCAAGAGGGTGCCAGTTTTGCCATTATCAAAGTACAACTAGTGAATATTTCTAGTTTCCTTGTTAGGTTCGATGCCTGTTCTTTAGCCTCTGACAAGTTATATAAGTCCTTTCTTAAAGGAATCCTTCTCATTAGGCATACTATTAAAGCCCCTGTACAGCCATGGGATCTGAATTTGGTGTTGGAATCTTTAACCAAATCCCCATTTGACCTGGTTTCCATGGCGCATTTGAAATTTCTGTCATGGCAAACACTGCTTTTGGTGGCTGTTATTTCAGCTAGGAGAATTTCAGAGATGCTTACTTTATCTTCCCCTTATAGGTTCATAGGTTCACAGGGAGGTACTAGGCTATTGGCCTAGGGCCTGTATAAGCCTAGCCAAAAAGGTACCCGGGCTTTCGCCACCCAAGAAAATTATTTTCCTGTGACCCTGTCAAGCAGAGACATAGAGGTGATCCCCGGGGTGAATTTCCTATTTCCCATCCAATCATCATGATTTTTCTTGAAGAGTGCTAATGAGGAGCTTTGTTTGATATAGATAGGTAGTTTGTTCCAGAGTATGGGAAGTCTCATGGACAGGAATATATCCCTTCAGTATGTTCTGTTTATTGTGGTGACAAGGTTTAGGTCCCTAGAGCATGTAGCTTGGAAGGATTGGGATTTCTTTAAGTGGAGCATGTCCAACAGCTGTGGGTTGGACATAGCTTTGTATGTTAGGTAGAGATCGCCTCTGAGTAGGCGATATGCGACGGAGTAAAGCTGGAGTTTTTTGAGACGGTCTGCATAGGGCATCTGTTTGAGGCCAGTAATCCTTCCTCTTTGTGAGGTATTTCTGCAGCCTTTCCAGTTGATGTAGATGTCTTGTGAGGTACATGCCAAAACGGGAGTTGTACTCTATAATGGGTCTAATGAGTGATGAGTAGAGGGGAAGAATGACCTCTTTTTTTTCCTAGATGAGAAACCTTTTGTGATCATCTTTCATTAAAAACAGAGCGTTTCCCAGGATAAACTCTTCCTTTGTTCCAAAAGTAGCTACAGAGTCAAATTTGTCTCAACCTATTCATTTGCCAGTTTTCTTTCCAAATTACTCAAATAAAGGAAAATACATTTTGCATACCCAAGATGTACACAGACAGCTTCACTTTTACATTCACAGGACTAAAAGATGCACAGCTCTTCATTTCCTTTGCCTCTAATAGGCTGAGCCAATATATTTCTAAGGTTCATCTCTCCAGCTGGTTGTCAGATTGTATTCCTTTCATCTATACTGATTAGAACAAGATCTTACAAGGTAAATCTAAGGCCCATTACCCTAGAGCTGTAGCTCCATCCACAGCTTTCTTTACCTACATACATACATACAACAAATATATCAAGCATGGGCATTAATGCCCTTCTAACCTGCAGATATACTACTTGTTCCCAAAATAAGTGTCCAGACTGTTCTTAAAAATATCTAAAGTAGTACTTGCTTTAATGTAATTTGGTAGTCTGTTCCTGCATCAGTTGCTGTGTCAAAGAACCAATTAGTACACTTCTCCTGCCTATAGAATCTTATGCATAGGCTGTCTGATCATTCTATACTACTTTTTTATAACCCCAAACATTCAGAGAAGTAGTTGTCTCTAAATACCCTATAAATCTAAATAAGATCTCCTCTTAGATATCTATAAGAGACACTGTACAAGTTCAGATATTTTGCATAACTTAAAGGTTCACATGCATGGATGCCCTTAGTGTATTTCAACTGTACTCTTTCTGGTTTGCTCACGCTTGTTTTCTTACAAGGTTTCCATATTGTTATTCCATACTGAAGTTTGGGTCTAATATAACTGACAAACAATGACTTCATCATTTCTGATTTCCTAAACTTTATAAATCTTTTTATATAAACCTATAGATGTCCTTACATTCACTGTTGCAGTATTCATTACTATATGGGATTCCCTGCCATAAAGCTTGTCGTCCAGCCAGCCTACCAAAGTCTACTGTTGCTTTAAGGTACACTGAACGTCACCTACATACTCCTCACATAGCATAGGGCATAAAGGTGACATTCAGGTGTACCATCCTCAGAACTTCTTTGCTGCCAGTCTGAAAGCTGTTTTTAACCGTTGGTCTGTTTGCCTCCGTTTTTTGCCAATTTTTTTTTTTTTGTTTTGTTTATTGGAACTCATAGGTTGGTACTAGGCTATGGGCCCTAGGGCCTGTACAAGCCTAGCCATAACAAATCCCTGGATAGTTCTTCCCACAATATTTACTTCCCTGGACCCCTGTCTAGCAGGGTGACTGACGTGATCCCCGGGGTGAATTTCCTATCTCTCATCCAATCGTTGAGGCTCCTTTTGAAGAGGGCCAAGGAGACGCTCTGTTTGACATGTATGGGCAGTCTATTCCAGAGCATGGGGAGTCTCTGGGTCAAGAACCTATCCCTCCAGCATGTTTTGTTCATTGTGATGACAAGGTTTAGATCCCTGGAGCATGTGGCTCTGAGGTATTGGGATTTCTTTAAGTGGAGCATGTCCAACAGCTCAGGGTTTGACATGGCCTTGTATGTTAAGCAGAGATCGCCTCTGAGTAGACGATATTCCACAGAGTATAGCTGGAGTTTTTTTTAGACAGTCAGAATGGGGCATCTGCTTTAGGCCTGTGATTCTTTTAATGAGGTATTTCTGCGGCCTTTCCAGCTGTTGCAAATGTCTTGTGAGGTACATACCAAATGGGGTGTTGTACTCTATAATGGGTCTAATGAGTGATGAGTACAGTGGGACAATGACCTCCTTTTTTCAGGATGAAAAGCCCTTAGTGATGAGGTGTGCCACATATCAGGATTTCCTGACTGTTGTGGCGATGTTGTTATCAAAGGTGAGATCACTTTCCACCTGTGTCCCTAAGTCTCTCATCACACTTTCGGTGTTTAGTGTACTGCCACCTGTGTAGTAATTCATGCGTATATGGTTTTTCCCAAAGGGGATAACTATAGATTTCTTGACGTTAAGCTTGAGCCCATGGCTCTGGCACTAAGCATCTGTTTCTGTAAGGCCCTTTTGTAGAATGTCCACATCATTTGGGGATTCAGTAATGGCTCCCAGTTTGCAGTCATCTGCGAACTTTGTTAGCCAGAGTCCCTTAGTGTTGGCCTGTACTTCACAGAAGTAGATGCCAAACAAAGGTGGTCCCAGGACTGAACCCTGAGGTACTCCACTTGTCACTTGTCTAGAGCTGGATTTCGAGTCGGCTACTTTTACAGTCTGGGTTCTGTCAGTAAGCCAGTTGGCAACCCTTTGAGTGACATAGGGATTTATGCCCAACTTAGTAAGTTTATCTATGAATCCAGATTGGGGGATGGTGTAGAAGGCCTTGGCAAGGTCCAGATAGGCTGTGTGGACCGCCTTACCCTCGTCCACAGCTCTGGAGACTGATTTGAAGAAGCCATTCAGGTTCAGGAGACAAGATCGGCCCTTCACGAACCCAAACTGGGTGGGGTCCAGTGACTGAAGATTGCCAATGTCTTTGTTTATAAGTTCCATGATAATGCGTTCCATGCCCTTGCAGATCAGGCTCATCAGACTGATGGGACGGTAGTTCCTGGGATCCAAGGTGGATCTCCCCTTGTGGAGTGGGATAACTGTAGCTGTGCACCACTCAGTGGGCACGAAGCCTGAGGTGCAGCTATGATTAAACATGACACTTTGGTGAGGTGCCAGTTCATTTTGTAGTTCATGTAGTACACAGCCCGGGATGTCATCTGATCCCATGGATATTGTATTCTTAGCTTTGGAGAGTGCAGTTTCTATCTGTGTGGCCGTGATTACCGGAATTTGACAATCTTTTGGTATTGAGATGGGCCCTTTAGGGGGTAAGAGGGGGGGTGAAACTGGCACTAAATCGATCTGCCAGGATATTGGCAATATCCTTGGGACCTTGGGATCAATATATTTAGTGCCATTCTGTTGTAGCTCAGAGCAGATCTGAGCATTGCCATTTAGATTCTTGACATAACTATAGAATGCCTTGTGGTTGTCTTTGGAATCTTTCGCAATTTTGTGTTTGTAATTAGCTTTGGAGGATTTTATGGGGGATCTCAGCTTCTTACTGAGGCTAGTAAGGGAGTTTTTTGCATCCTGGGATTTTCCTCTTTTCTGCAACAGTTTCTTCCTTCTGTTGTATAGTTTGTTTATGGCAGGGGACCACCAGATTAGCTTCCTTTTATTGGAGGAGAGTGCCTTAGTTCTGTTTGGGATGGCACGATTCATGCACGAGTGGATGTGCTTGTATAGTGCCTTAGTATAGGATTCAGCAGTCGAACTTTCAGCTCCCGTCTGCATGGATGTCATGAAGTTTGTCACTTCTAACTTGAGTAGTATGAAGTTGGCTTTGGAGAAGTTTTTTACGGAGGTTTCCGTATTAGGGGGTGGGGGTGGGATGTGGATGCCAAGGGTGATTTGCTTATGGTCAGACCTGACCAATGAGGGGGTGACAACTGGTGTGGAGCATCTATCTCCCATGTTGGTAATGAACAGGTCTAGGATATTGGAGCCCCTGGTGGGACAGTGGATTAGTTGATCCAGGGCGCTGGAATTTATGAATTCCAAGAACCGTTGGGAAAAGGTGTTGGTACCCGAGTAGTTTTCCCAGTTAATGGCAGGATAGTTGAAATCACCCAGTATTAGGGTGTTTGGTTGTATCTTAATATTTTCCAGTATGTTTAGAAAGGTGTAGTGAGAATCTTGGGGCATGGTGGGGGATCTGTAGCAAGCTACAATTTGGATTGCAGTCTTACTTAGTGTTAGTTGCACCTGGAGAATTTCAGATACATTGTGTTGGGCAACAAGCCTGGAGGTGTGAATATCGTTGGTGAATATGAACAGTCCTCCACCTTTAGTGTTTCAGTCTTGGATTGGTGGCCGAAAAGTATGGTAAGATTTGTAGCTTGGTATTGCAGGGGTGCTCTCTGGAGCCTTGAACCAGGTCTCACTTACTGAACAGATACCGATGTTATCCATTTTTAGGAGTGCCTCAAGAGAGTGCATTTTGAGGTTTAGGCTTCTAGCATTGAATAGCATTACCTTCAGATTTTGTATGCTTGTACCTGTTATGGTGGTGGTTTTGTCCTTTGAACCTTGCCTAAAAAAGGCACTATGGGGTGGCAAGAGCTTTAGCCAGTAACCTGAATCCCAGGGGTGACAGGTGCAGACCATCTCTGGCAAAGCATCGTGGTTTGTCAATCATGTCGTCCCAGGCAGACAGATACTGGATCCCCTTTGAATGACACCAGAAGCTTAGCCAATTGTTGAAGTCAATCATTTTGTCCTTATACTGTGGTATCATTCTGGGCAAAGGCAGGATGCTATTCAGGGCTAGGGTTATACCTGCCTGAGCCACATGATCCGAGAGCTCTTCCATGTCTCTTTTCATGTAGTCCAGGGAGGTAGGTTTCAAGTCATTCACTCCAACATGGACAATGACAGAGTCGTATTTGTACTTGTTGTTGAGTGACTTGAGTGCATGCGTTATGTGGTGGATCCTGGCACCTGACAGGCAGCTGACTGTAAGTTTCTCCTTGTTCAGCCTGGTGAGTGGGACATCAGTGTGCCTGACTATAGAGTCACCTATGACTAAAGTGTTGGAGACGTTGTCTTGTGTTAGGGGCTGTTGTTGAGTGGTAGACTTGTGTTGTGAGCTATGTGTCACTTTGGTTGTGACTGGTGTTTGTTTGCATTTCAACTTCGGAGGTCCTTGTTGCTTGGGCAGGTTAATGTTAAGGGCCTCTGCATATGTGGGTTTAGTGTTGCTGTGTGTGGGTGTTGATGGTGTGGGTTTTGAAGGGCTATGTGTTGCGTGAGGTGTAGTGCAGGTGTTAACCTTCTCCTCTTGACTGTCTAACACAATCTTGGCTGAAGAGAGCTTTGCTTCCAGTTTGGCTATGTAAGTGCATCTCTCACAGGTTGTAGTGTTAGGTGGTTGGAGGAGAGGGTTGTCTGTGTACATGAGGCAGTTGCTGCATTGCCCCAGTATGCCCAGATTCACCAGGTGGACAGGAGAAATCACCAGAAGCTGACCCTTGGACATGCCTGTTTACATGCTTTTTTGTAAAGTACAAGAGCTGTTTTCCCTTACATTTGCAAGGTACTTTGCAATTGTAGGCTGTTTAGTGTCTATGATTAATTTCTCCTTATTAACAAGGAGAGTTGAGCGCTTGTATCAATTTAAGGCTTCCTAATGCTTTCCAACAGGGTCTAAAGCAAGTGCTAGTCACAGGGGTTCAGATTTTAGTGGAACTACTGAGAAACCAGCTAGTTCTAAGGGAAAATTTGAAGAGCAGACTTTCTGGCACCTGGAATAGTTTAACCATAGCCCAGCGGTGCTGCACGACGTGAAAAATGTGCAAACACACGCATTTTTAAGCCAAAAAGTTGAATGAGATGGAAATCAGCCCAAAAACAGTGATTTCTTCTGTTTGCTGAAGTCCTCACTATTGCAGATAAGTAGCAGTTGGGGTTTTTGTTCTATTTATTTTTTTTGTGCAGTTTGGGGGGGGGCTAATGTCATCCAGGAAGGGTAAATGCCAGTGTGGGAGACAGATTCCCCAGATGCCATGATAAGTGCCTTTTTTGCTTAGGAACTTCTCACAACTGCACGTCTTGTTCTATTTGTCAGGGATTTGTCCCCAAAATCCTTCATAATACGCTTTCTTCTTTTTCATTGTATCTTGAGAACCAGCGTTTTAAGCTGCTTGCTAAAGATACTATGGATGGAACTTCCTGCCCAGAGGTTCAGCTGTCAGGGAAGAAGAAGGCGAAAACGTAAGACTGGAATCTTCTGCTGTCCAGCCTCTGCCGGGCGTTTCTCCCGATTTATTACAAACCTGGAGACTCGCCTGGTCGTGTTCTCGGATTCCTCTGCCTCGTCTTGGTTGGAGGCTGACGAGGATCTGGCAGGCAGCACATCTGATGAGGCTTTGCAGACGTCCATTTTGGGTGTTCAAGGGGAACCATGGTTGATTGTTTCCGAGGGTTCTAGGGGGTTCCACAGTTTCTTCTTAGGGAAGAAGTTCCTACTATGGTTGTGGAATGCCATCCGGTGTCACGGCCCTCTCAGTTTTCTAAGACGGATGTCCCCTTAAAAAAGAAACAGAAAACTAGACATGTTTCTTCTTTTCCTAGGGACCCACAAAGTGAGTGTCAGGCCTTTACTCAGGGGTTATTTAATGCTTTACTGTTGTTAAGGCCTCTTGAAGGGGCTTTGGTTCTTGCTCCTCCTTGGTCTTCTTCTTCACGTAAAAGGCCCAGGGAATTTAGTACTTCTGAGGAAGAATTGGATTCTGGTGAAGAATCCCTTACATATTTTACACAGGTTCTTTCTCCTTTAGAATATGTGTCTGAGGAGGAGGAATGTAATAGTCCAGATACTTCTTCTGAGGAAATTCCTTTGGGCACACACTCTTTAGGATGATGGAATTTTTTAAGTGGGATTGTGCCCAGCTTTCTGATATCTGTAAGAGGTAAAGATGATAATCCCAGCGAAACAACAAAATTGCAAACACACCAAAGGTGAATGAACGCCAGGAATACAGGATACTGTGCTGGAAACACTTAATTTATTGACATAAAATAGGTTGAGCGCTTTCTACAGAAGTAAATCTGTCTTCTTCAGAACATCATAGCATGGAATCATGACGCTTATATATCATAATTGAAGTAAAAAGCCCGCCCTAAATTGTAATTAAACAATAAATCAATTATTAAAACAGTGCTATCTTACACATTTCCTACAAATGCAATGTATTCATCTTGCTACATAACCACACTGAAAATATAGTTCATATAATTTCTGAACCCTGCTAATCTAAAAGCAATAAATATCTAAATCACTATTTTATATATACTAAATAAGCAAAATTATAAATTATTAAAAACAGTTATATAATGACATTTGATTATTCTTCTAAAAGTGGAATAAAATGCCTTCTAAAGTGGCTATCAATCAAGATGTGTATAATATATATCAATCATGATACTGGTAGAAATGAACATATTTGTGAGTTGAATTTATAAAATAAAATATATATATATGTAACATATTACCCAATGCATGTAACACATTATGTGACATATAATATATAATATATAATATAATATATGACATACAATATAATATAGAATGCAAACATTATGTAAATACTGTAATGAATATAACAACATATTGCACAATTTATTGAACTAAACCCTAACTAGTGGTTTTGTAGGAATCATTTCATTAAGGCCTGGGGTGAGTGTCAGGCCTTTACTCAGGGGTTATTTAATGCTTTACTGTTGTTAAGGCCTCTTGAAGGGGCTTTGGTTTGATTTAACAAAAAGGGTGGATGTCATCTGCAACAACACTATGCGTACATCCAGCCAAAACGATGTCCGGAGAAAGGATTTTTCATTTATTCATTCTAGGCTTGTCAATCAAGGGGATTTCACTGAATGTCCACAAGAGGACAGCATAAGATCGCAAATTAACAGCGCAAACATGCCTAATTCAGCAGGCGGGCATGCTAGGCATGTAAATTAAGCTGTTACGTCTGAAAATCCACAAGAGGGCAGCATAAGACCGCAAATTAATGATGGAAACCGTTCCAACTCTGCAGTCAGCCATTTGGCATCCCTCACCTTTAAAGAATGTATTATGAGGGATATTTCTTTTCCTGCAAGATACATACAGCATGTTGGTGGACTAGAACACAAATCCTACAGTTCTACCATGAGTGACTTTGAGAACATTATGTTGAAGGTACGTGCCATACAATGTGACAATTTGTATTTCCAAGAAAGCCTTAAGCAAAGGCATGTCCCTAAAGGGCTTAGACTTTATAAATTTCCCAATGGCATGGATGTAAATAACTGTGATACAGATGAACCTTTTGCTTTATTTGACTGGTTTGGGCTAGAACTGATGGAATTTATTATAAAAACAAATAATAAGTGTCTTAAAATAAGGCTCGATGACTTAGATAAAATTAATGTTGGGCTTACAAATGACTTATTATTTGATTTATATAAGGTGCAGTATGAGAGAATTTTTGAAAAAATTGACAATAATCTAAAGTTGAACCTAGAGCGTAAAAGTAAGAATCTTTTAAGGGATGAAAATGATTATTTAAAAAAAAAAGTGTATCTTCTACCAAAATGGTTTATTGGTTCACAAACTGGTTTTGAACAGGCTGGTTACACTGAAGGGTATGACCAGCATTCACCACCACTAGGTGATGATATACATATTGAAGAGAATATGAATGATTATGACCAGGGTATAGACCAATATGAAGCTAACTTGCCTACATTGAGAAGCTAGAACGTTTGGAAAATAAGAATAGGCAGAGGGCTTATTTAGGAGAGACTTATCCACAAAGAAACAACAACAGGAGGAACAACGGGGGGGGGGGGGTTACAGAAACAAATACAGGTAATTGATAGTGAAATGCAAATGTGTTTCCTATGAAGGGTTTAAGATTTACAATTACGCCGATTTGGCTTTAGATGCAAATTATTTTTCTTTATTTAGAAATGGGTTTAAATTTGTCCCTACCTTTAGACTGAATACTGTGGATGCTATTACTGAATTTAAGTTATTTACCAGGAAACTAAACTTTAAAATTTTGTTTAAAGGACAGGATCTTCCTGGTAAGGAAGACAATTTTAAATTGAAAAAGAAAAGTTGCTTTAATCCACCACTGCACCCCGTTATTCTAGCTTTTGAAAAATCTTGTGAAGTGGCCATTCAGAATGAGTTTAAACACTCTAAACTTGAAAAATATTTCAATCTGAGTATTGAAGAGCATACTTTACTTAAGCAATTTTGAACAAATAAAAAGCTAAGAATTATGAAACCCGATAAGGGAGGGGGGGTTGTGTTGTTTAACATTATCGATTATGTCAACAATCACACTATGATTTTTGCTGATAATGAGAAATATCAGACTGCATCTAGGAACAAAATTATGTTAGCACATAGAAAAATTCAATTATTTTTAGAAGATTCTCTTGTACAAAGAGCCATCTCAGAGGATTTATTTAATTTTTTGATTTCTGACCACCCACTCATCCCAACAGCTTTTGGCATTCCAGAAGTACATAAGTGCATAGATGAACCCTCATTCAGGGTTATTATTTCAGCACGTAATAGTTCTACCCACACTCTTTGCACATTTGTAGACAGAATTTTAAAGGATATTATTGATTCAGTGGACTATCTGCTAAAGGACTCTTGGGATTTTTTTGTCTAAATTTAATGAGTTTTGGCACAATGGCAGTGTTATTTTCTCCACTGTTGATATAGTGGATTTATTCACTTCCGTCCCCAACAAGGAGGGTTTGGATTTATTCTGTTAAGCTATTAGAGAATTTACCACATTTTCTGATACTATGTTGAATTTTTTGATGGCAGTAATGGAACATATTCTGTCCAACAATTTTTTTACATTTGAGGGTGAATTCTATAGGCAAATACAAGGTGTAGCAATGGGGGCAACATGTGCCCCCATTTACGCCAATGTGGTCCTATATGCATGGGAGATGAAACACATCTTTACAAGTGCTAAACCTTTATGGCGTATTTACTATTGTTTTTTGGATGATGTTTTTATCTTATGGAATGACCCGAATGTAGATCTTAATGGGTTTTTGGACCACATTAACCAGATATGTGCATTTTTTAAAAATTTACAGCTAAACATTCTAGTGAGAAAATAGAATATTTGGATATGATTATTTCTAAGGACATATTTAATAAAATATTTGCTTCTAGAATATTTCGAAAGGACACTTTTTTAAACAGCTACCTTGATTTTCAGAGTAGCCACCCCTTTCATATGAAGAAAAACATGTATAAGGGGCAATTGGTAAGGGCTGGGAGAATGTGTTCCACATATGACCCCTTCTTGGAAGAAGTTTCTAACATCACAGAAATGTTTAGGGTAAGGGGTTACCCAAAAGAACTTCCTGAAGAAGTAGCAAAGGGAATGGTGGAAGGATGGGGCACAAAATATAAGCCTTTATTGGGAAGTGGTGAGACCATTCAAAAAACAGGTAGTCAACACACCAGAAGGGTTAATTTTGATACCAGTATGGTCATCCCTTATGGTTCAGGTGAACGTGCATTGAGGGACATTATAAAAAAGAACTGGCACATATTTAAAAGAAACATTGATATTTTTCACACACTTGGCGAGACGCCTAGCTTTGTATACAAAACTGGGAGAAATTTCAAATATTTGACAGCGCACACTTTCTTGACTAGGAATATGGTTATCAAAGGCACTACTAGATGTGGCAGTTGCAATCAATGCCCTTTTATTTTGGACAGTGATGTGGCCTTTATAGCCGGGCATAGTAGGGGTTTTCCTCTACATAAGGGTAATTGTAACACGAGAGGTGTTTATATTTCTGTCTGCCAAACTTGTTCATACTATTATATAAGCAAAACGGAAAGGAATTTTAAGACCAGAGTATATGAACATCTTTATGCTATCACTAAGGGGAATGTAAATAATGCATTATATAGGCGCACACTCGCTTGTGAGGGAGATACAAGATTTAATTTTGGTATTTTAGAAGTTGTCCCACGTAATTTTAGAGGTGGTTGGTGGGAGCTTCAGGTTGATCTCAGAGAGTTTTATTGCATTGTTAGATTAAATGCTACTGTTGAACCAGGGTTACATTTATTTATTTATTTTACATTTGTTAACCGGGTTAGTCCAGCTGAGCATTAGCTCGTTTTCAGTGGAAACCTAAGAAGAAAAGCTCCGCAATCAGTATTAACATTTTACATAAAGTCAGCAAGAAAATTGCATTGGCAGCTAAAACAATTAGAGAAATAACATTTTACAATAAAATTTTACAGAAAACAGTTGGGTACAAATGTAAGAGATTAAACTGCAAAAAGCATTTACAACAAATCATACAGAAAAGCAGTAGAGTACAATGTCAGAATTTTTACAACAAAAACTTGGGTACAATCTCAATGTAGGGAAAACAGTGTTCATTATTTTTAAGTAGTTATATACAGCATAGGTACATATGGAGTAGTAAGGTAATGTAGAGGTTAAGCAATGAGACAGAGAGGTAGATGGATATTAAGACAGACAGTGGAAGAGAAAGGAGGGATGAGAGACAAGCTAGGGTTAGGTAGTTTCAGGGAGGATGACTACAATGGCAGGACCATTTATTTATTATTTATTTTTTTATTATTTATTATTTATTAAATGA
Organism: Protopterus annectens; assembly: GCF_019279795.1. Taxonomy (NCBI): domain Eukaryota; kingdom Metazoa; phylum Chordata; order Ceratodontiformes; family Protopteridae; genus Protopterus; species Protopterus annectens. The sequence continues at coordinate 963,435,031 of NC_056725.1, forward strand.
TCATATTTCCCTGGTCCCTGTTCTAAGAAAAAGGGCTTTAATCATTTGAACATTTTATTGTACTTTAAACAATATACATTTATTTTTAACAATGCATAATTTAATATTTCAACTGGTATGTTTTATTTAAAATGTTATTTTAAATGTTTTTTGCATGCATATTAAGAGTAGAAAAGTTTTTTAAGGTTTTATTGCTATGTCTTTAAATGTGTGGAAGAATAATTGATTGATTAATTGTTTTATTGTATATAACAGGATGTTGACTTGGAGTATTGTATTGTTTTCTGTTTCTTGTTCTGAGGAAGTCCCCAAGGTTTACACTGGGGAAGAAAGTGCTTAACAATAAAGAGACTGGAGTAATGTACTCTCTGGATTATTTTATTTCGTTTGATGTGTTGGGATTATGGTGAAGCTACTTGCTCATATTGGCACCTTTGAGGTTTTATAGGGTACCTGAGGACTGTTTCTTTTTGTTCAGATGTCCTGCTGCTGACCCCTCTGTGGTGTCTGTAGCCTCTGATAAGCCATCTCAATTGCTTTCTTCATCCAAATTACTGCTTTCTGGCAAGGTCAACAGAACCATGGACAAGCTGGGTAAGAAGGTTTATACTTCTGCTACCCTAGCTTTTAGGGCTATTAATTATCAGACCCATATATCTAGGTATGTGTTGGCTCTTCTTTCTCAGGGCTTGTCGGCTTGTTTCTGATCTTCCAGATTCTGAGAGTAAAGCTTCTGCACTTTCCTTGCTTGGGACTTCCTCTCAAGTAGTTCGTCATTCTATCAGAGGTAGTTGTGGTGCAGTGGATGCCTTTACCTGATCATATTAAGGCTAAGTTGCTGGATGCTCTTTTGGATACTAAACGTTTGTTTGGGGAAGTGGCTGCTAGTTTGTTTAAGTCTCTTCAGGACAAGGGGAAGGCCTTACAGAAGTTTAAATGTGTCCATGTTTCTCCTGTGCTTAAATTTCAGGGAAACTACCCTTCTAAGCCAGCCTTTTATTCATAAGCAATCTTACCCTGCTGCTAAAGGTGGTAAACAGACTCTTCCTGCTAAAGCCACTCAGACCAGATGCTGTCTGACTATCCACCTGTTCTCAGCTACATTCCTCTTTCTCTTCGCATTTCTCTTTCTCTCCCTGTTTGGCTTCAAATCACCCAGGATTCTTGAGTTCTGTCAATCATTTGTCAGGGGTACTTCGTGTGGAATTCCCATCCTCATTTATGGGCATTCCTCAGCCTTCTCGGGAACAACTTCCTTTTTTCCCAGAGGTTCTCAGGGAGAACCAAAAATCAAGAGGTGCCTGTGTCACAAAGGGGAAGGGGTTTTATTCAAGAATGTTTATAGTGCCCTGAAAAGAAGGTATTTGGAGACAGATTCTAGACCTTTCTCATCTAAACACCTCTCTGAAGGTGAGTTCCTTTCAGATGTTGTCCCTTCAGACTTTTTTTCCCCTCTTGCTACCTCAGGCCTTTGTGGTGTCTCCGGATCTCAAGGATGCTTATCTCCATATTCCAATCCATCCTCTTTTCGGGAGGTTTTTGTGTTTCTCTGTTGCTTCCTGTGCTTTGTCCTTTGGCTTTGCCCTTTGGCCTTTCTACTGACCCAAGGGTGTTCACCAAATGCCTCGCTCCTGTGATTGCTTTTTGAAGGCTTCAAGGGATCCAAATATTTCCGTACTTGGATGACCTGCTGATTCAGGCATCTTCTTCAGAGGTCCTTTTGCAAAATCTTTGTTTTACCATTTCTCTTCTTCAAAGTCTTGGGTTTATGATAAAGTTCAAAAAGTCTTCCCCGACTCCTTCTCATGATCATGTCTTTCTGGGTTGCAAGAGTCAGATAGTGCCACTGCTGACATCCCTACCTCCTCTAAAGGCCTTAACTCTCATTTCTTGCTTTTAGACTCTTCTTCCTCTGGCCTTCATTACAACCAGGGAGTTTCTCAGAGCTCTGGGGTTCATGGCTTCCACCATTCCAGTGCTTCCTCTGGCCAAACTTCACATGAAGAAGTTCCAGTGGTTCTGAAGTCGGTGTGGTTTCAACACGCGCATCCTCTAGACTTTACAGTTCCTTTTCTCCCTTGTCTCAAGAAGGAACTTCTGTGGTGGATTCAGCAGTTGTCTCTGAATCCAGGGCTCCCTTTTCATCCTCCTATTCCCTTTCAGGATCTGTTCCCAGATGTTTCCGATATGGGGTGGGGAGCAACGTTTGGTTCCCTGAAGGCTGAGGGAGTGTGGTTGCCTCATCAGCAGAAGGAGCACATCAGTATCAAAGAGATGTAGCTCTTATGCTGGCTCTTTAGGCTTTTCATCCTCTTTTCTCTCCGAGGCCTCTCAAGGTATTCACAGACATACCATAGTTATGTGGTATAACAAAAGACAGGAGGGAACAAGATCTTACCTTCTTTGCCAGCTGGCACTTCTGTTATGGGATCTGGCTGTCAAGTATCAAGTGACTCTTCAGGCAGTTTATATTTCTTCAGATCAGAACATTGTGGCAGACACTCTGAGAAGGTTCTTCACTCAGTCCCATGAGTGGATGCTCCACAGGGATATATATTTCTGGACATTGTTCACCAGTGGAGTACTCCTCAAGTAGATCTCTTTGCCTCCCTTTGAACAGACAACTTCCTCTGTTTTGTGCCAGAGTCCCAAGTCCTCTGGTATGGAAGGTGGACGTCCTTTCATTTTCTCAGAAAGAGATGTTTCTTTAGGCATTCCCTCCCCTTCCTCTCATTCTGCGAGTCCTGTTCAAGATTCAACAGGATGCTCCCAAGATGTTGTTGGTGACTCCCTTTTGGCCGCAACAGCACTGGTTCCCTCTACTTCTGCATCTAATCAGGGGCAATCATCACAATCATCACAAGGTACCTCACAGGTTGGATCTCCTCACACAAGACAAGGGATCTCTCATCCATCCCCATCTGTCCATGCTTCAACTGACACTGTGGGTCATAGGGTTTTGATTGCTCATAGATACCTTTTTCTGAGGATGTGCTGCAGGTCCTGCAGGAGGCTAGGTGATCTTCTTCTATAAAATCCTGCTTATCTAAATGGAAGAGGTTTTTTATTCTTGTGACCTGGACCCGCTTACTGTGGATGTTCCTTTGGTTCTCTCTTATTTGTGTGAGTTGCTCAAAGCTGGTTTGGCCTATTCTTCTATTAAAGCCACTTATTAGCTCTTTCTGCTTGTCTGCCTTTAACTCCTCCATTAGCTTCTAGATTTGAGTCTAAGCAATTTCTTAAAGGTGTCCTTAATATTAGACCTCCCAGGAAGCCTGTTCCTCCTAATTGGGATCTTAATTTAATTCTGGAAAAACTGACTCAGGCTCCTTTTTAGCCTGCTGTTTCAGCTTCCTTGCAACACTGTTCTTGGAAGACAGTTCTTTTGTTAGCTTTTACTTTTGCCAGATGGGTGTCTGAGTTGCAAGCCCTTATGGCTTGCCCACCTTTTTTGATATTTGATGAGGACAGGTTGTCCTTATGTACTACTCCTTCTTTTATGCCCAAGGTGGTTAATGAGTTGTCACTTAATCATTCTATTAATTTGCATACTTTTTTCCCCTTCCTGCAATCTGACAGTGAGAGGATGTTGCATACCTTAGATGTGCATAGCCAGCTCAGATTTTATTTGGATAAGACTAAAGCTATCAAAAAATCTAATCAGTTGTTTGTTTCCTTTCATCCTAGGTCTTTAGGATTGGCTCTTTCCAAGCAAACTATTTCTACTTGGATTTCAAAGGCTATTTCTTTGCATTACACTTTTCATGGCAAGACCCTTCCTTCTTCTGTAAAGGCTCATTCTAGTAGAGCTGTGGCTTCTTCTGGTGCTTTTTTCAAGGGTTCAGACACTAATTCTACTCTTGAAGCAGCTACCTGGACTTCTGTGCATACTTTTACCAAACATTACGAGTTGGATGGTATCTCCAGAGCTAGAGCTGGTTTTGCTGATGCCATTCTTCATGGCTTCTTAGAGGGCTCTGCTGCTGCTTCCACCTTCCAGGTTTCTTCTTGAGCTTTGGCACTCTCCCACAAGTAATGAATACTGCAGCGGTGAATGTAAGGACATAGTGCAGTTGTGTAAAATCGTACCATAACAGTAGATGTCCTTGCTTTCACAGCTGCAGTATTCACTCCCTCCCTCCCGCTCCCTAGTCTTTTTCCTTCCTGGATGATCAGGTTCTCTTTGGTTTCCTTGGACTGGTATTCCTACTGGGCAATCAGTTCTGAGGATGGTATGCCTGAACATCACCTATATGCCCTACGCTATGTGAGGAGTGTGTAGGTGACATTCAGCATACCTTAAAGCAATGGTAGACTAGCCAGATGACGAGGGGAATCCCATATAGTATGGCAGAGATTCCCATATAGTAATGAATACTGCAGCGGTGAAGGCACGGACAGCTACCGTTATGGTAAAAGATTTTACACAACTGTACTTTCTATAACTATCATTAACCAGTTGGTTGATATGATTAGAAAAACTCAAAATTGTATCTACCCATATACCCAGGTCCTTAAATGAATCTACAGTTTCAATCACTGTGTGCTATATTAAATATTCTCCTTTCAGTTTATGCCTCCCAAATCTCGTATGCTTAGTTTTTCATATATTTATCAGCATATTATTCTCCTGTGCCCAAATGGTCAATTTACTCAAGTTATTTTGCAGACATGCCTTATCTGTGATACATGTAATCAGTTTACCCAATTTCAGGTAATCTGCATATAAACTGTAGAACACCTCAAATGAAAATGTTAGGTCTAAAAGATACAATCTGAACAAGTAAGGGCCTGTAGGATACCCTGACTGTAACTGAGAATTTCACCTGTACAATTGCTGTATGATATTTGCCATGTCCTATTTGTAAGCCATGCAGCTGCCCATCTTATCAAAAATACATTGATACCAAGTTGTTCTAATTTATGGATCAGTGTTTTGTGTATGACCCTGTCAAATGCTGAAATTAAATATATATAAATTACATCACAGCACAATTTTTCATTCATAGCTACTATTATATTGTTATAGAACATCATATTACAGGTGGTGATAGCTCTATTTTCAACATATGCATGCTGATATATGGTTTCAAGTCTCAACCTAGCCAGTTCTGACAATAAGTTATCCAATATTACCTTCTCTGTTATTTTTCCATAACATGAAAGTAGACTTAAGGGCCTATATGACTCTGGGTTTTTCCTACTCCCCTTTCCCTTAAAGGCAGGTTTAATAAGCTCATGTTGTCACTCTTGAGGAATCTCCCCATAATTATATGACCTAGTAAATAATAGATATAATGGTACTGTAATTTTTTCCTGAAGTGTTCTCAGGTCATTATTACTAATTCTGTCTCCTCCCGTTGCTTTGTTTGGATCCAGTTTGTGCCGTTATTTTTCAGTATAATGTAATTTGATTCCAGTATCTGCAGTTACCTGTATGTCACTAGGACAATTTATCACCCCTTTTGTGGAGCCAAACTGTTTTGCATAAGATTTTGTAAATACAGCTATAAGCTGTTGTGTCTGAGAATAAAATATAGAATCTACACAGTTTATCAATTTGTATGTCTTTACTCCTTCCACATCTTACATTTTTTATAAAAAGTTTCCTGTTATGCTTACTATCTTTATATACATTTTCTTCAAAATTTCCTTGCTCTTGTCTCACACTTTGCTTAATTTGTTTGTCCAGCTTGTTTAATTTAGTTTTCAAAGATGTAGTTTGACCTCTCTTCCATTTCTTATATCTTTTGTCTCTCACCGTATCTTATTCTTATGGAACTGTATCCCCCAGACGTTGTATGTCTAGATCCTGATGTTAAACATATTTTTTTTATTTTTTGCACTCAAACAATTTCTCTTTCAAAACTTTCTACATTCCATCCGCAGTTTTTCCACTGAACTCCTCACTCCAGTTAGTTTTACATAGTGACTGTTTTGATTCCATGTAATCTGTAATTAATCTTCTGTGTATTGGTTTAGATTTCAGTTTGGGAAAATTATCAAGCAACAAGTTAACCTTTATAACCCCATGATCACTGTATATCAGCAGTGGTAAAACTTGACTTGAAGTAACAGTAATTTCTTTAGAAACACAAACGATGTCTAGTATGTTCCGTCCCCTGGTAAGTTTTTTAAAGTCTGAAGCTATTGCCTTCCTGAATATACGCTGTGAATAATTTCCTTACTAATGTTATTGAATCAATATTATTCCAGTCTATTTCTGGTAAACTTAAGTTCCCAGCTAATATTTTTCTTCCCTCCTGTGTTTCATTCAAGAAATGTATGAATTCCTCTATGTCATCAGCACTTGACTTTGGTGGTCTTTATACTCTAACAATTGTTATATGTTCCAGGGTTGTCTTTATTGTCACAGTTACACAGTCTATAATGTTGATGTTATCATTCAACATGTAATAATCACAAGTCTCATAACTATCTTTAATCCCTATCATAACATCCGCACCTGATTTTTTGTTAGAATATCCGTTACAGTAACAACATTCCTTCAGGTCCTACAGGAGAAGGACAATAACATCAGTCTTTTGGAAATGTAGCACATTGTCCAATAAAAAAACTTTATTGTTAATGTTCCTAGCATTAACAAAATTCAGAGATGCACCAAATGTTGCTATCTGTGAAATGTTAAATTTTCGACTTGGCAATAATCCCGCCTAGCGTTTGTCAAATATTGCAAAATATCTGCTGCAAAATTCTCTCCCCTGATCTTGGTAAATGCACGCCATCCAGTCTGAACACATGTGATCCCAAAACTAGTCTTAGATGCTGAACACATTTCCATTTTTTAAAACAGGACATTTTTTTCCATGTAGGTATTTTCAAAAAAACTCTTTATTCACAGTCACCTGACTAGCTTTTCTACATGTGATTTGTGAAAAATACGTCCTATCACCAGTAATAGCCATACTATCTAAGAGGGCTGTAAGTTCCCTACTAACAGTCAAAGAGTCCTTGAAGATGAGATTGTTTGTACCGACATGAATAAAAACAGATCTGTACTTCCTTATATTAAGGCGTTCCAAGGCTTGTCTCACATCTTCTATTTTTGCTCCTAGCAAGCATAACACAATTCAGTGTTCATTATCTTCTCTGCAGATTTAAGTATCAGTTCTTCTAAGAACTGAATCTCTAATTACAAGAATATCTTTTCTGACCAGATCTGAAGAATCTTGTTTAGGTCCTTTTTGATTAGTGAGATCTGTGATGCTGTTACCTGCTCCTTTATGCATACCTTTATTAATCACTACAAGTTGGACTGCCTCTCCAGAGCCCAGGCTTCCCTTGGCTTTACCATTCTAAAACGTCTCCTGTCATAAGGCCACCCAGGAAGTTTTATAGCTGGTGATTCTGACCCATATGTCAAATCAGACAGACTGAATGAATATGATGTGAAAGTTATTTACTTACTATAATGGTAGATCCTTTCATTCATGTGCATCCGATATGGCAAACCCTCCCAACATCTTTAGTCCTTCTTTTGTAGTACTTGAAGGATTGTCTGTTTCTTATAGGGGTGTTCCTAACTATAGTTTCTAAATTACTGTTCCTCTCCTGATTTTCAGGTATTAGTCAAGATATGAAGTAGTTTACTGGACTTATGCAATATGAGAGGGGAAAAGGTTTGAAGGGGCTTAAGGCTGGAGCACTAATATTGCAGGATTGGATTCAACAAGGAGCTCCTAGGACCATATGTCATATCGTATGCATGTGAATGAAAGGATCTGTCATTATGGTAAGTACATAACTTTCATGTATGCACAGTGCACTTAGAGTGACTCTTGAATTAGCTGCATTTGCAAGTGATATCAGGCAAACTTGTTAACAAGTAGCCTGATCGAGTAAAGCAAGATTCTTTTAGCTGATTTATCCAGAGTGGAAGCATTTGCATGAAGTATTACTGTGAATATAATTATTTAGTTTTGCGCAAAATGTTGGGTAAGAAGGTAATTCTTTGACATTGGCAGGGAAAGACTACAGTACTTTAGGTCATGATAAGGAGAAGCAGTACTCTAAGCATTGTAGTTACGTTTTATGAGCCTGTAGGGTAGAGGATAGGTGGGTTTGATTTCTGAGGCGGTAGGAAGCCAGTTCCATTATTAGTTTTGCTGCCAGAGAGGAAATTGTGTGTCTTTGTAGGAGTTGGAAAACTAGAAAACAGAAGAGCTGGTTAGATCTTTGCATTTTGTAGTGTTGTGCAGTAGTGTTCATGCTTTGTAGAGTGTGTGATGAACCTGCAACTTCCATTAGGGATTGAATCATTGTGCAGTTTCTTTTTGGGTGTATGTTATCAATAGTAGTTCACGTATAGCAGAGTGCCTTTGCCTATTGGTATTCTGGAATATTTGGAAGGAAAGGGAGACATTTTGCTTGCCAGAATAGTAGTGGTTTAATCTTTTTCCTAGTGCTTTCTTTGTGTAGGTTAGAGTTAAGGGATGGGGTCTAGTCAAATTCCTAGGTATTTCAAAGAAGTGGATTTCATAGTGCAGTGTTACTGTGATCAAAGATTAGTAATGGTGAGGGGGTTAGTTTAGTTTTGGGTTGCTTCTAAAGAACATTGTTTTTATTTTGCATGGGTTTATTTATTTATTTATTTAGAGGAAGTTGGGTGGTTCTAAGCTTAGTTTGTTTATGTATGTAAATAGAGAAGAGGAGGGAGCAAGAATGGAGCCTTGTGGTGCTCCTTGTTTGATTTCTGCTAGAGGTGAGAAGGATGCGTTGACTTTTACACAGAAATGGCAGTTAAAATCAGTTGTGCGTTTAGCCTAATGCCTATGTCAGTAGGTGTTTTAATAATAAGTTGTGATCTACTAGATCAAAATCTTTGGTCAGGTTGAAACAGATACAACCAGTAATTTCAAGTTTATCAATTGCTAAGTGAATATGATCTTTGATGGTGCAAATGGCTATTAGTATGCAGTAACCTGACCAGAATGCATGCTGCCTAGATGAGAGGATGTTGTACTTAGTGATGAAGGATGTAATTTCGGTGTACATTATTATTTTCAACATTAGATTATTGTTGGACTTCCAAGATGGCTGCACACTGATCAACAACATTCTTTCAGCTCTCACACTGTGAAAAAATAAACTGAGAGATAAGGGGTAGTAATTCTGACAGTTGTAGTAAAATTCAGATACTGGCTGGTAAATATACTGCCTGGATACCAGCAATGAGGGAACTTAAAGAACCTAAAAGAAAATCAGTTAGAAAAGGTGAAGAGAAATCACTGGCAGGTCACGTTCCAGCTGTGGTACAAGAGATTGTGTCCAGCAATTTACAGGAAGAAGTAAAAATATGCTCAGAGCTGATTGAAATGAATGAAATATTGAATGAGTATATCAACTCAAATAACAAAAGGCTGGAAAATGGAAAAAAGCTTTAAACAGCTACTCAGATGAACTGATAAAACTGCAAAAATCAGAAGTTGAAATGAAGAAAAGGTTGGCTGAGTATGAGACTGCTCAAGATGAGCTATTTCAAAACATGGTAGAGTTAGAGTACAGATCATGAAGACTTCTCAAGTCACAGTGAACATTTATTTGCTAAATAAAAACATTTTATTACTTTCACATTGTTCTCTTATTTTAAAAGCCCACATGCTTACACAAAAAAACCTTGTTATTAGATCTGGAGAAACTGGGGGGAACAAGCTGCATTAATTTTATGAAAGTGCAAATAAGCAACTGGACCGGTATTCCATAGCAGGATTTGTTAATTGAACGAGCATGTTGTGTGTATGCTCCAAACCTAGCTATGAGAAAGCAACCAAGACCTGTATTAGTAAAATTGCAATCCTGCCAGCAGAAAGAGCTGATCCTGACAAAACTGTGGCAGAAGGGCAAAATGTTAAAAATTGGAGAGAGTAGAGTGTTTATGGAAAATGATTATTCACTGTATACCAGGCGGAAGAGATGCAAATTTAGCCTAGCAGTCAGGGAATGCTGAGAGGCAGGTATGAGATTCAAGCTGCTGTATCCAGATATCTTCAGAATATCTTTCCTGGAGGACCAAAGTAATTTTTGATGCCGAACAGGCTGAAGAGTTGACTAGAAGAATTGGTAGTACCTTTGGGTTCAGTTAGAGTCTGGGGTTGGGAAATGGAGATAACAGGAAGAAGACCAGGAACACTGAAATTAGTGAATAAATGGAATACTATCAGCACCAGTCCCATTTGTGAAATATGGATTTACAAGAAAAAGTGGCTGAGAAAGACTGGACTTTTGTTAACTTTGTTAAACTTGTGGGGGTGGGGGTTGAAAGGCATATACCCAGCTTCATGTCATTAATGTTTGCAAGGACACTAAAGAGGAAAGGTAACTGTAAGTAAAACAGTTTTTGTATAAAATATTTCATGATATAAATTGTGTATTATATAGTAAAACATTTTCAGTGATTGCTGTATGTGATAAAGATACTAAAGTAAACCAATATTTTTTTATTTTAGTTTTAAGACATGTAGGCATTACAGTGTAAAAACAGAAGAAAGGCTGGACAAAAACATGTTTTAAATTAACATGCTGTAATGTTGGGCTGTTATGGTGGGGAATGGGTTGTAAAAGTGATTTGATTATATGTAGAGCTGAGATGGTTTATCTTACTTTTGCAGAGGTGAATGCCTGAATCAAACTATTTTTTTTTTTGTGTGGAAGCATGCCGACTTTTAAAATAAGAGAATGCTGGGAAAGTAATGAAAAGTTTTCCTTTAGAAAATAAATGTTTAATGTGAATTGAGAACTCTGCAGTTGGGGGGCAGCTGTACATTCTTATATTATGTTTCAATGGAGACAAGCTGACCACAGGTGCAGGCAAAAAAATCTCAAGAGTTCTGGGTATTGTTTGCAGGGTGAAATCATAAAATTAAAAGGTACAGGGGCAAGCAGCTTAGTAAAAAAAATTAAGTTTGAAATTATAGGAAGTACATAAATGATGCCAGCTTTTCCTGGTACCCAAGTACTTCAGTGCATTTGCTACAACAATGTATAACTCAGTTTTGTTTAAACAAAGCTGGTGCACTTTTTATTAAGTCTAGTATTTAATGTTTTATGAAAGCATACAAGCTGTTTTTCTCATCTTGGAGAGGAATAAAAATAAGACAAGAACAGACAGTAATTAGTGTAAGTAAAGCACAGGCTGTAACATCCACTTTTGGATGGATAACCTTAATTTTATGTTATGCAATGCCTGTTTGTACAGCAGTTGATTTGGGATAAGGAGGGCTAAACTTCATTATTTATTTATTTTATTTTGTAGTTTGTTTACCAGGATAGCCCATTGGGCCGAGAAGAGCCCATTTTCAATGGAGTCCTGGGGAGAAACACTCCAGAAAAGACATTATACAATTTAGACAAATCATATGCAATTAAGTGATACAGTAATACAGGTGAAGAACGTAGTATTAAAAATTTCAATATACAATAGGAATTTAAAAAACAAGAAAGTTTAAGAAAAACAGTCAATATTTACAAATATTTACAAATACATTTGTTCATATAATGGACATTTAACAGTAGAGGCAAAGGCAATTCATATAGGTATCATAGGAGAGTAATAGAAGGATAAGTGGGACAGGAGGAGTTTAATGTAGAAGTAAGAAAAAAGGGAATAATAAAAAAAGTTGAGTAAAGAGTTGGGGGCTGGAGAGAAAGGTGGATTAGATGGCATAATACGTTAGAGAGAGGTATGAGAGGAGGCAGAGTGTAATGCTGAGGGAGTTAAGTGGGGGTGAGAGCATGAAAATTTCCAGAGGGAATAAGATGAGAGTGAAACAAGGTCTTAAAGGTAGAGTGGTTATATGTGGTATGAGTAAGAGGTGGTAGGGAGTTCCAGAGGTGTGTTAGAAAAAAGATAGTAGATGTTTGCCTGATGGAGGGAGTTATGTGGAGTGAGAAAAGGAACATTCCCAGAGGGATATAAGATGAGAGTGAAGCAAGGTCTTAAAGGTAGAGTGGTTATGGGTGGTACGAATAAGGAGTGGTAGGGCATTCCAGAGACGTGATAGAGAAAGTGATAGTAGATGTTTGCCTGGTGGATGGGCAGGCTTGTGCAGTTCAGTCAGATTCTGGTTATTGGATCCAAGAGGTCTATCAGGTAGATGCATTTTGAGGGAGGATGTGAGGGAGGGACAGAGAGAGGGATTGAAGATAAGTTTGTGGGCATGAGTGAGTTGAATGTAGGAAAGGTGATTGGGCAGTTTTAGCCAATTTAGTTTGTGAATGTCATTACAGTGATGGGTGAAAGATTTGTAGCCTGTAGCAAACTTGACAATTTTGTTATAACAGGAAGAGAGTTTTGTCTTTAGAGATGAATTTAGGTTAGTAAGAAGTGAGGAGCCATATAGGAGGGAGGGAATGAGGTATGTGGTAGAGAGAACAAACTTTGTAGGGGGAGTAAGGTAGTGATTGTGGCAGTAAAGCATGCCAAGTTTCTGGTGGGTTTTCTTGATGTTTGTTTGAAGATGGGTATCAAACTGTTCGTTGATGAGGACACCTAGAAGTTTGGCATGGGTTATTATGTCTAGAGAGGTATTATTCTGACTTGTAATGGAGAAAGAGTTTTTATCTATGGGATATCTTTAGAAGGAGAAATATATTAAGTTTAGTTTTTGATGCATTTAGTGCCAGGTGATTATCTAACATCCAGCATTCAGTGGAGGTGAAGGCATCCTGGGTTAATTTTACAAGTGGGGATGGAGGTGCAGAACAGATGATTGTAGAGTCATCTGCGTATTGAATAAGCTTAGCATTTGGGATGGTCTGGTGGAAGTCATTTATGAAAATATTGAACAGTAATGGACCTAAGATAGAACCCTGGGGTCCACCTGTAGGAGTATTAAGGAAGGGGAAAGTGGCTTTTTTCCATTTGACTGCTTGTTGCCTGTTAGAGAGGCAACTGGTGAAACAGTTGATGGAAGCGAAGGAAAGATTAAGATTAGAGAGTTTAGACAGAAGAAGGTTATGAGAGATAGTGTCAAAGGCCATCGATAAGTCCAAAAGGAGGGCAGACAATAGACAGCCGGAATCATGAGCTTTGTTGATATTTTTAAGGAAGGAGAGGAGAGCAGTGGTAGTGCTATGGCCAGGTCTAAATCCATGTTATGTGGGTGTAAGCAGATGGTTATCTATGAGGTGGGATACAAGTTGTAGGTGAATACATTTTCAGGAGCTTTTGAGATAGGAGATAAAATGGTGATTGGTTGAAAATTGAAAATATTGTTGTTGTTTGTAAAGGAGAATGATAAAGGCCTTTATCCAGAGTTGGGATACATAGCCTTCTTGGATTGACCAATTTATTAAAATGGAGATAGGGAAGGCGATGACTTCAGCAGCTATTTTTAGAAAGTGGGAAGGGAGGTTGTCAGGGGCATTGGAGCAAGGTTTCAAGTTCAGGAGTTTTTTTATGGCAGATGTAGGGGTGGTAGTATTTTGGGAAGAAGAGATGTGAGAAGGTGGAGATGAAGATGGAGTGCTGGTGAAGGATGCTGTTAGTTTGGCTATGGAATAAATGAAGCAGGAGTTAAATTGGGTGGCCAAGGCTAGGTCAGAGGCATTTGGATCTGGGCAGAGGTTTTCTTTTTTGCCGGGATTCAGGAGGGAGGTGGTTGCATTCCAGAATTTTCTAGGGTTTGTCTTATGGTTATTTTGGAGTATGGAGAAGTAGGATTTACAGTGGGTTGCATTAAGTTTTTTAACTTTGTTGCAAAGTAGTTTATATTCATTTAAGGTGGAGGGAGTTTTATTTCTCTGGTAATGTTTCCAGACTTTGTCTCGGAGATACATGATGGTTGTGGTTTGTTTGGTTATCCAAGGGACCATGTTGCTTTTAATTTTTTTAGTTTTGGAAGAAGCAAAGGTATTTTGAAGATTTAAGAATACGGTTCGATTCTCAGCTAGACCATCTTCTGAATGGAGACATGCGTGAATGGGCGTACCTTCGTTGAAGGTTGTGCATCAGAGCTGGTAACTCGGCACGTAAAAATCAACTACCAATCATTAGCGGACCGGAGTTCCGCTGTGGCGACCCCTAACCGGGAAAAGCCGAAAGACACAAACAAACAAACAATGTTGAAGTAGATAACAGCATTATCTATGGAGAGCGTGTTTAGAGGGGACCAGTCTGTGTATTTTAGAAAGTTAGAGAAGTTATCGGGGTTGAAGTTTTTCATGGAGCGTGTAGAGATATAAGTATGTGATAGTTGTAAGGAGGAGGGAAGCCAATAAACATAAGAGGGGAGGTGTTCTCTGAGAGAGTTAGGGTAGGTACCGCTATCAGAGATGTTGTGGGGGTGAGAGACCAGAATCTAGTCCAGAATACTGCTGGCAGAGTAGTCCTTGGAGGGTCTGGTGGTAGAGCAGCTGTAAGAAGTTGTATAGGTTAATGTTTAGAATGTTTGTAGGAGTTAGAATGGTGGCCCAGTTAATGTTAACATCACCAAGGATAATGGTCTCGTTGCTAATATTAGAGGAGAACCAGGAGAGGATATCCTCGAGAATGGGGATATTGTCTCCAGGAGGAATGTAGAGAGCGGCTATGCATATTTGTTTGTGTCTATTCATCTGAAGTAGTGCAAGTGCTAATTCGGCATTGGCAAATTGGGGATGGGTTTAGAACAGGGAGCAACTAAAAGGGAGGAGGATTAGAGGAGAGCAACTCCGCCCCCTTTTTGTGGGTCCGGTCTTTCCTAATTATATAATAGTTGAGGGGGGGGGTTATCTCAGAGTCTTTAATATGGGGTTTTAGCCATGTTTCTGAGATGGATAGGATGTCTGGCTGATTATGAAAAAGCCATGCATGGAAGTTAGGGATTTTGTTACATAGGCTTTGAGCATTCAATGTGGTGAAAAGGAAGGGTTTTCTGGTTAAGGAGGGAGTTGGTGGGGGTGAATTGGACTTATGAGGAAGAGAGGGGCCGGGGTTAGGATGAATGTCACCTGAGAGAAGGATGGTAATGAGTTGATGGATGTGGAAAAGAGGTATTTAGAGTGCTTAGTGTCTGATTTGAGAGTCAGGTAGTTTAATGGAATAGGATAGATTGGGATTAGAGAAGCATGCCTATGGATAGAGATAAGATTGAAGGGAAAAAGGAGGCAGTTATTGAAGGAGTAAAGGTAAGGGTAAAGAAAAGGTGAGGAGTGCATGTGTTGTATAGGGTAAGGATATGTAATATTAAAAGGGGGAGAGTGGTTGGTGTTAGGAGGACTGGTGAGAAAGTTAAGGCAGGATAGGGTGAGAAGAAGTGTTAGTGTTATCAAGGAGACAGGTTTAATAAGCATAGTGGCTGAGTATTCCAGCTATGGATGGAAAATAAAGGTAAGTGGATAGTAGAGAGAGCTAGTCCAGGAAAATGAAGATGAGTGGATAGTAGAGTGTGCTAGTGCAGGTGTGGCTAACAAGTGGGGATAGTGGGAGGGGGTGCTAAATAGAAAGGAGATGGACTGTTGAATGTAATGTGATGAAGGGTGGGGAGAGCTGATAGGGTTGTGTGGATTATTTAAAGATGTACATAGTTATGTGTGTTTGCTTCAAGTTAATAAGTTATGGGGTTGTTCTGAGGTGTTTTTTGAGGGTTTTCATTAACACAAAAAGTCATGTAGAATGTGACATAGGTTCACATGGAGATGACAAGAAACAACTGTATAAAGGCTCAACCTGCCAAACATTAGTGAGTGCATGTGAGACAAAAGCTGGAAATAGACATTTAATAATTATGTCATGTATACTAGGTGGGAATAACAATGTCTTATTATGGCTACATTATCCATATTATTTTAGAACATGAATGATTTCACAGACATAGACAAAAAGGTACAAGTGTTCAAATATATAGAGAACTACAGAGTACAAATAGCAATGCTACAGGAGACACTTATGGAAAGAAATGAACCTGTGAATTTGATGAAGAAAGGATTTCAGGATGGATATTCAGCAGAATATCAGGGGGAAAAAAACAGGTTGTACTTACACTAATTGCTATAGGAACACCAGTAGTGCTAGAAGAGAAAAAAGATAATAATAGTAGATTTGTGATAGTAAGGGGCTACTGGCAAGGGAGTAAGAGTACGCCAACATGTATTTATATGCCACCAAAAAGTGCTGTTATGGAGCTAAGAAAATATTTGGGGAATAATCAGCCTTCAGCAAGGAATAGTACTTATAGCTTGGGTCTAGAATATTTGCAATAGTGAGGACGTATCTGGGGGACCTAGAAGGGAAATATAACAAAAGAGGGTAGATTTCTGATGAAATTCTTGAAAATATTTGGTATGGAAGTCATGAATTCAGTAGTAGGAAGTCTGAGAGAATTTCCATATTATTCTCCAAAGTACAATAATTGTAATAGACTAGACAGAAATCATATTTCACAGGAACTTATTCATTTAACTGAAAGCTTTGACACACATCCAATAACTATTTTAGATCATGCACTAATAACAACTAAAATAAAAATGTAGTGTAATAAAATAAAAATGAGACACTGCCACTTCCCCACATACCTATTAAAAAGAGAGGAATTTAAAGAATGAGTAGTGGAACTTATTCAAAAATTATTAGGGAAGACAGAAATTTCTTCAGAAGTTATAGCTAGTGAGTAGGATAAAATGAAAGTGGAGTTTAAAAACGGTAGAAATAAAAGAAACAGTTAAGAAATAACAGGAATTATTTAGAGGAGTTGACAAAGGTTAATGTATTGTAAAATAAGAGTAATCTCACAAAACAAGAAGAGGAACAACTACAGAGTGCTAAAGAGAAAATACGGGAGTATCTGGTTAATATGCATGAGTTTAAAAAGATTGCTGTTGAGCAACTGTTTTGATAATAACTCCAGAACATAAAAACTTTTTGCATAATGACTTAGACAACTGAAAGTAGAAAGGGTTACTGCCAAAATTATGGAGCCTGTAGCAAGAAAAATAATCAGAGATCCTATAGAAGTATTAAAGATAGGTCAGAAATTTTGTGAAAGTTTTCATAAAGCAGAGAATGTGGAAGTCAAGAAAGAGCACAAATGGAAATAGTTGTAGAAGACTTAAGAATGCCAAGGTTAGAGGTAGATGAGGCTCAGTAATTAACAGTTAAAACTGGAGGAGATGAGATAAAAATGGTAATCAATCTGCTGGCAAGACCCCAGGAATAGATGGTATTCTGTGGAAGTTTGGAAGCCAAGAGGGAAGAAAGTGATAAAGATCTGGAAGGTTTTAACAGTATTTTAAAAGGAGGTAAAGTACCAGTATTCTGGAAGAAAGCTGTGCTGGCTGTAATACCTAAAGACCACAAAGACCTATCAGAACCAGCATTATATAGGCCCATTTCAATTTTAAAACATGGATATAAAGTGTTTATTTCTATAATAGCTTAAAGAATGTCAAATGTATTGCCAGAATCAATAGATATGGATCAGTGTGGTTTTGTAGAATAATGATGATCCAGAAGAAAGCAGAATGTTAGAAAATACTGCTATTGTTGGTATGTTTTGATGTAGAGAAAGCATACAACGTAGTAAACTGGGATTTTATGAGTAGGGCAGTGGAAGCTTTTACATCCCTGATGTAATAATAAGGTCAGAAAGCAAAAGAATGGAGTGTCAGTACAAATAAAACAATTAACCACATAAATGTGTAACACCAGGAGCAAAACAGGTTCCACTAGGATTAAAAAAATCAAATCAATCCAAGGTGGCAAAGTATCAGTAAACTATTATTTATTAAGCACGTTCATCCCAACAAAACAGGATAACTTTGAAATAACTTTGGTGATTCAGTATAACCATTTTTCAGCTGATATCAGAAATATAGTTAGGAAAAACTGGAACATTCTCAGGGCAAGTCCTACTATCTTTAAATTATTGGGTTCAGAACCATCTTTTACATACAAAACATATCGTAATTTTTAAAAATGTATTGCAAAATGGATGATAACAAGGAAGTTTTCCTTTCTAAATCAACTTATGGTAGTATATTTGGGTCTATATTATATCCTCGACCGCTTAAAAAAGCGAACGCTGATTGATCGAACTTATTTTTGCAAAACTGCAAAATATCAAAGCAGCAGAAACTCGAATTTTTTCCTAGGGAAAGAATTCAGTTGTCCGTTTCTGTTGCTTCGGTATTTTCAGTGTTATGGTGGAAAGTTACCAGTCGGATTCAGGTAAGTGTGCGATTGTGTGGATTTGAGTGTTAGGGTGATTTAGGTGAGTTAGGGTTAGGGCTCGGGTTAGGTGTGTGTGCGATTGAGTGGACATGAGGGTTAGGGTGGATTTAAGTGAGTTAGCGTTAGGGAGCGAGTGAGGGGAGTGTGCGATAGTGACGGACCTTTGGGTTAGGGTTTGGGTTAAGGTAAGTGGGTAGTTAGTGGTGTGTGCATAGTTTAGTGTAGGGTTAGGTATCAGATTTTAGGTGTATGTGTGTGGATTTCTGTTTGTTTGGTGTGCTTGTGTTGTGTGTATGTGTTTTGGATCAGCGATTTTTTTCCCTGGGAAAAAAATCGCTGATCTGACAGTTTGAGATTGTAAGCTTTCACTTAAAATAGGTCAATCAATCAGCGTTCACTTTTTTAAGCGTTCAATGATATAATATAGACCCTATTTTTGAGAGTGAAACTTTAATTTTGGATAATATATTTCACTCTAGATTATTATTAATTAATGGTAATAAGCCGAAAGACTCAACAAATGGTAATTGCTGTTCTAGGGGGATTGTATATAAGTGCTTTAAAATTGTAAGATTTTTTTTTTAAATCTTCTTAATAACTTTGTTCATGTTATATTTGCAATGTGTAATATTTTTATATACTTTTTTTTTTTAGAGTGTGCGTACCTTTAAGAATGGTTTATTGCCTTCTTTTACTAATTAAAGGACAACAACAGGATTCTGTTATTAAATGATCAACTTCTGTGCTCTTTTTCTCCCTATTTATCGTCCCTGCTCTGAATAAACAACAACACAGCATTTCAAATATTTTTAAATTGACTGTTTCTCTCAACTAGAACAGTACCTTACTGTATTGTGGTGGTTTCACTTTCAAAAAACTTTTAAAAAAGTCTCCAATTCACTGATGTCATCAAGGTCACTGAATACAGGTAGTTTTCTGGCCAATTTCCTCCCCAAACTGAGATCACCATGACCATCCTAAAAACCACCCATGCTGTGATGTCACAGCTCCCTGGTCCTTCCTCTACCCATACAGAAAGTAAAGACTAGAACAAGGAAACAGTACATGAGTCAAGTCTCCTGCTGTAAGCTGTCAGTCACAGCAGGTAAAAGCTCAGCTAGGGAAGTTAGGTGTGAAAAGGGATGGGAGATGAGTCAAAGTAGTACAATTCAGGCTTCACAAAAAAAAAACAAAAAAAAACTGCAGTTTAGCCATCCTAAAAAGAAGTAGTAGTAAAAGGCACTTTGAAATTCTGTTCTGTGGCATTTGCACAGTTTGTGTTTTAATTAGTCATTGAACGTCAAGAAATGTTACATAAAACTAACTGACTGAAACACAGTGACAGGAGCTTTAGGAAGAAAGAGGCCTGTGTGATGTAACTTTTTACAGATGAGCACTGCATTGTGGGATACCTAGAGACAGACTAAACAATCAGAATTAATTCAAGATGCCAGACCCCATGTGGTCAGACTCAGAAATTACTTATAAAAATATTTAAAAACCTGTAAATAGTCCTAGAGTGGTGTTAAAATGTAGGAAACACCTAACCATGATGAAACTAACATGTTTTTTTGAGTCTGTGGGCACAGTTCTCCTTTAAGGCTTCATTAACTGTTGTTATAAAAGCCCTTGGGTAACAGATGTTTTTATTCAGATGAAGTCTCATTTTGTTGGGACAAAAGCGTTTAATAAACAATAGCTTGCTGATACTTTGCTACCTTGGATTGATTACATTTTTTTTGAATCTTGGCAGAACCTGTTTTGCTCCTGGCGTTACACATTTTTGTGGTCAAAAATAAGGTCAATTAGAGGAATACTTGAGGGATCTGAGGCAAAAATTAAAGTGGGAGGGTTCCTCTCTGGCAAGTTGTGTCTGAACAGAGGAACCAGACAGCGGTGTCCTCTTTCTCCTTTGTTATTTGCTTCACGTTTAGAGTCATTGGCAAATAAAATAAGGGACTCGGAAATGTAAGGATGTAATTGGCATGATAATCAAGAAAAGTTGACTTTATTTACAGATTATATGAATTTTGTACCTGATAAAACCAGAAAAAGACATCTCTGTGTTTTGGAACATTTTGAGACAGTTTCAAGTCATCTCAGGGTATAAAATTTATGAAGATAAAACAAAGGCTATAGCTCTAAACTATATACACATGGGTCTAACTGAAAGTATCTAAATCTTAGAAGATTGAAGATGACATTGTCGAGACGAAATTAGCGAAGACTCATTTCAGCAAAGGACCCGATAGGCGAATGTATTCCCACGGTAAGTAACCTCTTAGCCAACAAGGTGAACTTTGCCCTTTTCTTACCTGTAGTGCGATCTTGGAGTTGGCATATTTAATTAGAGAGTGGGGGGCCCAGCTTCCACATTGGGGGGTGTAGGGGGTGTAGCTCCTCACCTGGTTGGGTTGGGGATGGTGTGGTTTCATTTTTGTGATGTTTGGTGTTAGTGGTTACTTACCCTGGGAAGATATTTGTCAAGCTGGTCTTTTGCTGAAGTGGGTTTTCACTGATTTCATTTTGACG
This sequence comes from Protopterus annectens, assembly GCF_019279795.1. Classification (NCBI taxonomy): domain Eukaryota; kingdom Metazoa; phylum Chordata; order Ceratodontiformes; family Protopteridae; genus Protopterus; species Protopterus annectens. The sequence goes on from NC_056725.1 coordinate 963,455,729, forward strand.
ATGTCGTCTTCAATCGTCTGGGATTTAGTTGTTATGAAGTAGACCCATGCCCACACATAAACTGGTTCAGCAATATCTGTATTTCTGGGAACATGATAACATTAAGTATTTAAGAGTATGGATTAAAATAGATTCTGTTATGGCAGCTAAAGATATGTGGGAAGAGACCAAACAAAAGATAATACAAAAACTGAGAAACTGGAAGCTCTGGTTTATGGATATGGATAGTTAGATGCAACCAGTGAAAATGCTTTTAGATCTTTTGGTTTTATATACAGGCCGGGCATATTTTTATTAAGCAGAGGAGAAGTTGTGGACAATAATTAATAAAAGAGTTGAAAGAATTTATCTGGGAGGGGAAGAAAGCAAAGATTAAGTGAGATAAGCTGATCCTTCCAAAAGAAGAAGGTGGTTTAGGATTACCTGATTTGCAGACATATTATAGAGCTACACAGTTAAGTCTCACATACATAAAACAAGCAGAAACCTATGATAAAAAGTGGAAAGCATACCTCTCAGCTGTACAGATTTTCGCAGAATGTCCAGATTTTTTACTCATATTTTTAGTGCATTTTTCATAAAATTGCATTTTTTTTGGCAAACTAATGGCAAATTCTTAAAGACTGAAGTTAGAAAATAATAACAGACATTTGAGTTTCAGACTTCACACCCTTCAGAATAGTCTTGCTAATGCAAAACCTGTTATTCTAGCAACTTTCTAAGTTTGAAAGAACAATATTTAAAAATTGTCACTATTTTTGGGCCTTTATCCCACTTTTTTATGGCTTTGTCCAGATTTCTTGATCTAAGAGGTTGAGAGGTATGGTGGAAAGGGACAATGAAGCGAGGAGAAAATTCAACATTAGATCTCTGTTGCAACAGGCTAAGCAATTTGGGTTATATCTCAGCAAGGATGTGCCCAACAGTCCTGTTTGCAAAGGTTACAAGTACCTCCCAGTCACTCTAACTGCCAGGAGCTAGAGTAGAGCTCCATATAAAAAAGTAGAAAACCAAAAGCTTCAAAGCTTTCTTGCTGCCGATGTGCACTTTCTCTGCAGGTTTCATGAAACTGACGATTGAGTAGTGATACTTCAAGGATGGGCAGATAACTCCCCTTCAGGTTAAACCTTTCCACAAAGACAGGGTTTCTTAGAGAACTAATTCTTCTTTTATGCCTAAAGTGGCCTGAGAGTGTACCTTGAACCAGTGTATGAATTTCCCTGTCTTTTTTTTTCTGGAGCTCCAAAGCAAAGGAGGAAAAAATTCTTCACAGTTTGAACCTCCACAGACAACTCAGGCACTTGATAGACAGACCCCAATCCTTTAGGAAAGCTGCTCAGCTGTATCTCTGCTGTAAAAGAAGGAAAAATTACCAATGTCAAAGCAGACAATCTCTAAATGGCTGCCTCATAGGTTGTCAGCTGTCTGGAATTCTTCCGGACTGTTCGGAATTAAGGAACACTGGAAAGTGGAGACTGCTTTTTCTGGACACCGTATTGTCCGG